>NW_027591151.1:0-109538 GCF_964213995.1 Mustelus asterias | reverse complement strand
ATACACTGACAAAAACACACAGTGATACACACTGCCACACACACACTCACACAGTGATACTCACTGACACACACACAGTGACACACACTGACCGACACACACAGTGATACACACTGACACACACACACACACACAGTGATACACACTGACACACACACAGTGACACACACTGACACACACGCACACACACACACACAGTATACACACTGACACACACACACACACTGACACGCACACACAGTGATACACACTGACCCACACACACAGCGATACACACTGACACACACACACACACACACACACACACAGTGATACACAGTGACACACACACACAGTGATACACACTGACACACACACACACACACAGTGACACTGTCTTTCACACGCAGTGATACACACTGACACACGCACACAGTGATACACACTGACACGCACAGTGATACGCACTGGCACACACACAGTGATACACACTGACACACACACACACACAGTGATACACACTGGCGCACACACACACACACACACACAGTGACACACACACAGTGATACACACTGACACACACACACAGTGATACATACTGACCCCCACACAGTGACTGAAACTGACCCACCCACACAGTGATACACACTGACCCACACACACACACAGTGATGCACACTGAAGCACACACTCACACACAGTGACACTGTCGCTCACACACGCAGTGATACACACTGACACACACACAGAGTGATACACACTGACACACACACCCAGTGATACACATTGACATACACTCACACAGTGACACACAGACAGTGATACACACTGACACACACACAGTGATGCACACTGACCCACACACACACACAGTGATGCACACTGACACACACACTCACACACACAGTGATACACACTGACACACACACAGTGACACACACTGTCCCCCACACACAGTTATACACACCGACACACACACACACACACACAGTGATACACACTGACACACACACAGTGATACACACTGACACACACACAGTGATGCACACTGACACACACACTCACACACACAGTGACGCACACTGACACACACATCGGCAATGACCTTCACACACACACTGATACACACACACACACAGTGACACACACTGACAAAAACACACAGTGAGACACACTGACACACACACAGTGACACACACTGACACACACACACAGTGATACACACTGACCCACACACACACATTGACACACACTGACACACACACACACAGTGATACACACTGACACACACACACAGTGATACACACTGACACACACACACACAGTGATACACACTGACACACACACAGTGACACACACTGACCCCCACACACAGTGATACACACTGACACACACACACAGTGATACACACTGACACACACACACCCAGTGATACACATTGACACACGCACACAGTGATACACAGACAGTGATACACACTGACACACACACACAGTGATACACACTGACCCACACACACACACAGTATCACACACTGACACACACACAGTGATACACACTGACACACACACACACACACACAGTGACACTGTCCCTCACACACGCAGTGATACACACTGACACACGCACACACACAGTGATACACACTGACACGCATGGTGATACGCACTGACACACACACACAGTGATACACACTGACACACACACACAGTGACACACACACAGTGATACACACTGACACACACACACACAGTGACACACACACAGTGATACACACTGACCCACTCACACACACACACACACACAGTGATGCACACTGACACACAGAGTGACACACACACAGTGATACACACTGACACACACACACAGTGATACATACTGACACACACAGTGACACACACTGGCCCACGCACATACACAGTGATACACACTGAGATACACACGCACACAGTGATACATACTGACACACACAGTGACACACACTGACCCACACACGCACACAGTGATACACACTGACACACACACAATGACACGCACTGACACACACACACAGTGATACACACTGACACACACACAATGACACGCACTGACACACACACACAGTGATACACACTGACACACACACACAGTGATACACACTGACACACACACACCCAGTGATACACATTGACACACGCACACAGTGATACACAGACAGTGATACACACTGACACACACACACAGTGATACACACTGACCCACACACACACACAGTATCACACACTGACACACACACAGTGATACACACTGACACACACACACACACACACAGTGACACTGTCCCTCACACACGCAGTGATACACACTGACACACGCACACACACAGTGATACACACTGACACGCATGGTGATACGCACTGACACACACACACAGTGATACACACTGACACACACACACAGTGACACACACACAGTGATACACACTGACACACACACACACAGTGACACACACACAGTGATACACACTGACCCACTCACACACACACACACACACAGTGATGCACACTGACACACACAGTGACACACACACAGTGATACACACTGACACACACACACAGTGATACATACTGACACACACAGTGACACACACTGGCCCACGCACATACACAGTGATACACACTGAGATACACACGCACACAGTGATACATACTGACACACACAGTGACACACACTGACCCACACACGCACACAGTGATACACACTGACACACACACAATGACACGCACTGACACACGCACACAGTGATACACAGACAGTGATACACACTGACACACACACACAGTGATACACACTGACCCACACACACACACAGTGATGCACACTGACACACACACTCACACACACAGTGACACACACTGACACACACATCGGCACTGAGCCGCACAGACACTGATACACACAGACACAGTGACATACACTGACAAAAACACACAGTGATACACACTGACACACACACACTCACACAGTGATACTCACTGACACACACACAGTGACACACACTGACCGACACACACAGTGATACACACTGACACACACACACACACACAGTGATACACACTGACACACACACAGTGACACACACTGACACACACGCACACACACACACAGTATACACACTGACACACACACACACACTGACACGCACACACAGTGATACACACTGACCCACACACACAGCGATACACACTGACACACACACACACACACACACACACACAGTGATACACAGTGACACACACACACAGTGATACACACTGACACACACACACACACACAGTGACACTGTCTTTCACACGCAGTGATACACACTGACACACGCACACAGTGATACACACTGACACGCACAGTGATACGCACTGACACACACACAGTGATACACACTGACACACACACACACACAGTGATACACACTGGCGCACACACACACACACACACAGTGACACACACACAGTGATACACACTGACACACACACACAGTGATACATAATGACCCCCACACAGTGACTGAAACTGACCCACCCACACAGTGATACACACTGACCCACACACACACAGTGATGCACACTGAAACACACACTCACACACAGTGACACTGTCGCTCACACACGCAGTGATACACACTGACACACACACACAGTGATACACACTGACACACACACCCAGTGATACACATTGACATACACTCACACAGTGACACACAGACAGTGATACACACTGACACACACACAGTGATGCACACTGACCCACACACACACACAGTGATGCACACTGACACACACACTCACACACACAGTGACACACACTGTCCCCCACACACAGTTATACACACCGACACACACACACACACACACAGTGATACACACTGACACACACACAGTGATACACACTGACACACACACAGTGATGCACACTGACACACACACTCACACACACAGTGACGCACACTGACACACACATCGGCAATGACCTTCACACACACACTGATACACACACACACACAGTGACACACACTGACAAAAACACACAGTGAGACACACTGACACACACACAGTGACACACACTGACACACACACACAGTGATACACACTGACCCACACACACACATTGACACACACTGACACACACACACACAGTGATACACACTGACACACACACACAGTGATACACACTGACACACACACACACACAGTGATACACACTGACACACACACAGTGACACACACTGACCCCCACACACAGTTATACACACTGACACACACACACAGTGATACACACTGACACACACACAGTGATACACACTGACACACACACACACACACACAGTGATACACACTGACACACACACAGTGCCACACACTGACACACACACACACACAGTATCACACACTGACACACACACAGTGATACACACTGACACACACACACACACACACAGTGACATTGTCCCTCACACACGCAGTGATACACACTGACACACGCACACACACAGTGATACACACTGACACGCATGGTGATACGCACTGACACACACACACAGTGATACACACTGACACACACACACAGTGACACACACACAGTGATACACACTGACACACACACACACAGTGACACACACACAGTGATACACACTGACCCACTCACACACACACACAGTGATGCACACTGACACACACAGTGACACACACACAGTGATACACACTGACACACACACACAGTGATACATACTGACACACACAGTGACACACACTGGCCCACGCACATACACAGTGATACACACTGAGATACACACGCACACAGTGATACATACTGACACACACAGTGACACACACTGACCCACACACGCACACAGTCATACACACTGACACACACACAATGACACGCACTGACACACACACACAGTGATACACACTGACACACACACAATGACACGCACTGACACACACACACAGTGATACACACTGACACACACACACAGTGATACACACTGACACACACACACCCAGTGATACACATTGACACACGCACACAGTGATACACAGACAGTGATACACACTGACACACACACACAGTGGTACACACTGACCCACACACACACACAGTGATGCACACTGACACACACACTCACACACACAGTGACACACACTGACACACACATCGGCACTGAGCCGCACAGACACTGATACACACACACACAGTGACACACACTGACAAAAACACACAGTGATACACACTGACACACACACACTCACACAGTGATACTCACTGACACACACACAGTGACACACACTGACCCACACACACAGTGATACACACTGACACACACACATACACACACAGTGATACACACTGACACACACACACACACACAGTGATACACACTGACCCACACACACAGCGATACACACTGACACACACACACACACACACAGTGATACACACTGACACACAGACACAGTGATACACACTGACACACACACACACACACAGTGACACTGTCTCTCACACGCAGTGATACACACTGACACACGCACACAGTGATACACACTGACACGCACAGTGATACGCACTGACACACACACAGTGATACACACTGACACACACACACACACAGTGATACACACTGGCGCACACACACACACACACAGTGATACACACTGACACACACACACAGTGATACATACTGACCCCCACACAGTGACTGAAACTGACCCACCCACACAGTGATACACACTGACCCACACACACACACAGTGATGCACACTGACACACACACTCACACACAGTGACACTGTCGCTCACACACGCAGTGATACACACTGACACACACACACAGTGATACACACTGACACACACACACCCAGTGATACACATTGACACACACTCACACAGTGACACACAGACAGTGATACACACTGACACACACACAGTGATGCACACTGACCCACACACACACACAGTGATGCACACTGACACACACACACACACACACACAGTGATACACACGGACACACACACAGTGACACACACTGTCCCCCACACACAGTTATACACACCGACACACACACACACACACACACAGTGATACACACTGACACACACACACACAGTGACACTGTCGCTCACACACGCAGTGATACACACTGACACACACACACAGTGATACACACTGACACACACACACCCAGTGATACACATTGACACACACTCACACAGTGACACACAGACAGTGATACACACTGACACACACACAGTGATGCACACTGACCCACACACACACACAGTGATGCACACTGACACACACACACAGTGATACACACTGACACACACACAGTGACACACACTGTCCCCCACACACAGTTATACACACCGACACACACACACACACACAGTGATACACACTGACACACACAGTGATACACACTGACACACACACAGTGATGCACACTGACCCACACACAGTGATACACACTGACACACACACAGTGATACACACTGACACACACACAGTGATGCACACTGACCCACACACACACACAGTGATGCACACTGACACACACACACACACAGTGATACACACTGACACACACACAGTGACACACACTGTCCCCCACACACAGTTATACACACCGACACACACACACACACACAGTGATACACACTGACACACACACAGTGATACACACTGACACACACACACAGTGATACAGACTGACACACACACAGTGACACACACTGACACACACACAGTGATACACACTGACACACACACACACACAGTGACACTGTCCCTCACACACGCAGTGATACACACTGACACACACGCACACACACATTGATACAGACTGACACGCATGGTGATACGCACTGACACTCACACACACAGTGATACACACTGACACACACACACAGTGACACACACTGACCCACTCACACACACACACACAGTGATGCACACTGACACACACAGTGACACACACACAGTGATACACACTGACACACACACACTGATACATACTGACACACAAAGTGACACACACTGGCCCACGCACACACACAGTGATACACACTGAGATACACACGCACACAGTGATACATACTGACACACACAGTGACACACACTGACCCACACACCCACACAGTGATACACACTGACACACACACAATGACACGCACTGACACACACACACAGTGATACACACTGACCCACACACACACCCAGTGATACACATTGACACACGCACACAATGATACACAGACAGTGATACACACTGACACACACACAGTGATACACACTGACCCACACACACACACAGTGATGCACACTGACACACACACTCACACACACAGTGACACACACTGACACACACACACAGTGATACACACTGACACACACACAGTGACACACACTGTCCCCCACACACAGTTATACACACCGACACACACACACACACACACACAGTGATACACACTGACACACACACAGTGATACACACTGACACACACACACAGTGATACAGACTGACACACACACAGTGCCACACACTGACACACACACACACACACACACACAGTGACACACACTGACACACACACAGTGATACACACTGACACACACACACAGTGACACTGTCCCTCACACACGCAGTGATACACACTGACACACACGCACACACACATTGATACAGACTGACACGCATGGTGATACGCACTGACACTCACACACACAGTGATACACACTGACACACACACACACAGTGACACACACACAGTGATACACACTGACCCACTCACACACACACACACAGTGATGCACACTGACACACACAGTGACACACACACAGTGATGCACACTGACACACACAGTGACACACACACAGTGATACACACTGACACACACACACAGTGATACATACTGACACACACAGTGACACACACTGGCCCACGCACACACACAGTGATACACACTGAGATACACACGCACACAGTGATACATACTGACACACACAGTGACACACACTGACCCACACACGCACACAGTGATACACACTGACACACACACAATGACACGCACTGACACACACACAGTGATACACACTGACACACACACACAGTGATACACACTGACACACACACACCCAGTGATACACACTGACACACACACACACCCAGTGATACACATTGACACACGCACACAGTGATACACAGACAGTGATACACACTGACACACACACAGTGATACACACTGACCCACACACACACACACAGTGATGCACACTGACACACACACTCACACACACAGTGACACACACTGACACACACATCGGCACTGAGCCGCACACACACTGATACACACACACACAGTGACACACACTGACAAAAACACACAGTGATACACACTGACACACACACACTCACACAGTGATACACACTGACACACACACACAGTGATACATACTGACCCCCACACAGTGACTGAAACTGACCCACCCACACAGTGATACACACTGACCCACACACACACACAGTGATGCACACTGACACACACACTCACACACAGTGACACTGTCGCTCACACACGCAGTGATACACACTGACACACACACACAGTGATACACACTGACACACACACACCCAGTGATACACATTGACACACACTCACACAGTGACACACAGACAGTGATACACACTGACACACACACAGTGATGCACACTGACCCACACACACACACAGTGATGCACACTGACACACACACACACACACACAGTGATACACACTGACACACACACAGTGACACACACTGTCCCCCACACACAGTTATACACACCGACACACACACACACACACACAGTGATACACACTGACACACACACAGTGATACACACTGACACACACACAGTGATGCACACTGACACACACACTCACACACAGTGACACTGTCGCTCACACACGCAGTGATACACACTGACACACACACACAGTGATACACACTGACACACACACACCCAGTGATACACATTGACACACACTCACACAGTGACACACAGACAGTGATACACACTGACACACACACAGTGATGCACACTGACCCACACACACACACAGTGATGCACACTGACACACACACACAGTGATACACACTGACACACACACAGTGACACACACTGTCCCCCACATACAGTTATACACACCGACACACACACACACACACAGTGATACACACTGACACACACAGTGATACACACTGACACACACACAGTGATGCACACTGACCCACACACAGTGATACACACTGACACACACACAGTGATACACACTGACACACACACAGTGATGCACACTGACCCACACACACACACAGTGATGCACACTGACACACACACACACACAGTGATACACACTGACACACACACAGTGACACACACTGTCCCCCACACACAGTTATACACACCGACACACACACACACACACAGTGATACACACTGACACACACACAGTGATACACACTGACACACACACACAGTGATACAGACTGACACACACACAGTGCCACACACTGACACACACACAGTGATACACACTGACACACACACACACACAGTGACACACACTGACACACACACAGTGATACACACTGACACACACACACACACAGTGACACTGTCCCTCACACACGCAGTGATACACACTGACACACACGCACACACACATTGATACAGACTGACACGCATGGTGATACGCACTGACACTCACACACACAGTGATACACACTGACACACACACACACAGTGACACACACTGACCCACTCACACACACACACACAGTGATGCACACTGACACACACAGTGACACACACACAGTGATACACACTGACACACACACACACTGATACATACTGACACACACAGTGACACACACTGGCCCACGCACACACACAGTGATACACACTGAGATACACACGCACACAGTGATACATACTGACACACAGTGACACACACTGACCCACACACCCACACAGTGATACACACTGACACACACACAATGACACGCACTGACACACACACACAGTGATACACACTGACCCACACACACACACAGTGATACACATTGACACACGCACACAGTGATACACAGACAGTGATACACACTGACACACACACAGTGATACACACTGACCCACACACACACACAGTGATGCACACTGACACACACACTCACACACACAGTGACACACACTGACACACACACACAGTGATACACACTGACACACACAGTGACACACACTGTCCCCCACACACAGTTATACACACCGACACACACACACACACACACAGTGATACACACTGACACAGACACAGTGATACACACTGACACACACACACAGTGATACAGACTGACACACACACAGTGCCACACACTGACACACACACACACACACAGTGACACACACTGACACACACACAGTGATACACACTGACACACACACACAGTGACACTGTCCCTCACACACGCAGTGATACACACTGACACACACGCACACACACATTGATACAGACTGACACGCATGGTGATACGCACTGACACTCACACACACAGTGATACACACTGACACACACACACACAGTGACACACACACAGTGATACACACTGACCCACTCACACACACACACACAGTGATGCACACTGACACACACAGTGACACACACACAGTGATGCACACTGACACACACAGTGACACACACACAGTGATACACACTGACACACACACACAGTGATACATACTGACACACACAGTGACACACACTGGCCCACGCACACACACAGTGATACACACTGAGATACACACGCACACAGTGATACATACTGACACACACAGTGACACACACTGACCCACACAGGCACACAGTGATACACACTGACACACACACAATGACACGCACTGACACACACACAGTGATACACACTGACAGACACACACAGTGATACACACTGACACACACACACCCAGTGATACACACTGACACACACACACACCCAGTGATACACATTGACACACGCACACAGTGATACACAGACAGTGATACACACTGACACACACACAGTGATACACACTGACCCACACACACACACACAGTGATGCACACTGACACACACACTCACACACACAGTGACACACACTGACACACACATCGGCACTGAGCCGCACACACACTGATACACACACACACAGTGACACACACTGACAAAAACACACAGTGATACACACTGACACACACACACTCACACAGTGATACACACTGACACACACACAGTGACACACACTGACACGCACACACAAAGTGAGACACACTGACACACACACAGTGACAAACACTGACACGCACACACACAGTGAGACACACTGACACACACACAGTGACACACACTGACACGCACACAGACAGTGAGACACACTGACACACACACACAGTGACACACACTGACACACACACAGTGATACACACTGACCCACCCACACACATTGGCACACACTGACACACACACAGAGTGATACACACTGACACACACACACACACAGTGATGCACACTGACACACACACACAGTGATACACACTGACACGCACACACACAGTGAGACACACTGACGCACACACAGTGACACACACTGACACGCACACACACAGTGAGACACACTGACACACACAGTGACACACACTGACACGCACACACACAGTGAGACACACTGACACACACAAACAGTGACACACACTGACACACACACACGCAGTGATACACACTGACACACACACACATTGGCACACACTGACACACACACACAGTGATACACACTGACACACACACACACAGTGATGCACACTGACACACACACACAGTGATACACACTGACACACACACACACACACAGTGATACACAGTGACACACACACTGATACACACTGACACATACACACACAGTGATACACACACACACAGTGATGCACACTGACACACACACTCACACACAGTGACACTGTCGTTCACACACGCAGTGATACACACTGACACACACACACAGTGATACACACTGACACACACACAGTGACACGCACTGACACACACACAGTGATACACACTGACACACACACACACACACAAACAGTGACACACAGACAGTGATACACACTGACACACACTGACAAAATCACACAGTGATACGCACTGACACACACACACTCACACAGTGATACACACTGACACACACACAGTGACACACACTGACACGCACACACAAATTGAGACACACTGACACACACACAGTGACACACACTGACACGCACACACAAAGTGAGACACACTGACACACACACAGTGAGACACACTGACACACACACACAGTGACACACACTGACACACACACACAGTGATACACACTGACCCACCCACACACATTGGCACACACTGACACACACACACAGTGATACACACTGACACACACACACACAGTGATGCACACTGACACACACACACAGTGACACACACTGACACGCACACACACAGTGAGACACACTGACACACACACAGTGACACACACTGACACGCACACACACAGTGAGACACACTGACACACACACAGTGACACACACTGACACGCATATACACAGTGAGACACACTGACACACACACACAGTGACACACACTGACACACACACACAGTGATACACACTGACCCACCCACACACATTGGCACACACTGACACACACACACAGTGATACACACTGACACACACACACAGTGATGCACACTGACACACACACACAGTGATACACACTGACACACACACACACAGTGATACAAAGTGACACACACACTGATATACACTGACACATACACACACAGTGATGCACACTGACACACACACTCACACACAGTGACACTGTCGTTCACACACGCAGTGATACACACTGACACACACACACAGTGATTCACACTGACACACACACAGTGACACGCACTGACACACACACAGTGATACACACTGACACACACACACAGTGATACACACTGACACACACACAGTGACACGCACTGACACACACACAGTGATACACACTGACACACACACACCCAGTGATACACACTGACACACACACACAGTGACACACACACACAGTGACACACACACAGTGATACACACTGACACACACACACACACACACAGTGACACACAGACAGTGATACACACTGACACACACACAGTGATACACACTGACCCCCACACACACACACACAGTGATGCACACTGACACACACACTCACACACACAGTGACACGCACTGACACGCACATCGGCACTGACCCTCACACACACTGATACACACACACACAGTGACACACACTGACAAAAACACACAGTGATACACACTGACCCACGCACACACACACAGAGTGACACACACTGACATGCACACACACACAGTGTGACACACTGACACACACACAGTGACACACACTGACACACACACACACAGTGACACACACTGGCACGCACACACACAGTGAGACACACTGACACACGCACAGTAACACACACTGACACGCACACACACAGTGAGACACACACACACAGTGACACACACTGACACACCCACACAGTGACACACACTGACACACACACAGTGACACACACTGACTCACACACACAGTGATACACACTGACCCACACACACACACAGTGACACACACACAGTGACCCACACTGACTCACACACACACACACAGTGATACACACTGACACAGACACAGTGATACACAAACACTGACCCTCACACACACTGACTCACACGCACACACACAGTGATACACACAGTGACACACTCACAGTGACACACAAACAGTGATACACACTGTCCCACACACACTCAAACACAGTGATACACACAGTGATACACACAGTGACACACACACAGTGACACACACAGTGACACACACACAGTGACACACACATGGACACTGACCCTCACACACTGACACCATCTTCCTGATTGGTTGAAGTGTTTGTCACTCCCGGATTTGCTCTGGGGGCGGGGCCGTGGGCTGCTGGTGTTCTGATTGGCTGAAACGGCTGTCAGTCAGAAAGCTCAGCCTCTGATTGGCTCATCCGCTGTCAGTCAAAGTGCGGAGACCAGTCATTGGTGGACTTGGCTGTCAGGAAGTGAGCGGCAATTCTGATTGGCTGATTCGGGCAGTAGTCGATCTGGGGTCCGATTGGCTGAGGCGGTCAGTTAGCAATCCAGTCCCTGATTGGCTGAGGCGGTGATTTAGTGATCCCGCTCTGTGATTGGCTGAAGCGATGATTTAGTGATCCTGCTCTCTGATTGGCTGAGGCGGTGATTTAGTTATCCCGCTCTGTGATTGGCTGAGGCGGTGATTTAGTGATCCCGTCCTGTGATTGGCTGAGACGGTGATTTAGTGATCCCGCTCCGTGATTGGCTGAGGCGGTGATTTAGTGATCCCGCTCTGTGATTGGCTGAGGCGGTGATTTAGTGATCCCGCTCTGTGATTGGCTGAGGCGATGATTTAGTGATCCCACTCTGTGATTGGCTGTCAGTCAGTTTTGTTTCTTCATTAATTGAATAATTGATGTGAGCGGATATTTCACCGCGATCCTGATCTGCTCCCTGAACTTGGATTGAGTCACCGCGTAAATAAATGTGTTTGTGCAGCAATTTACATCCCGCAGCATTATTCCGACATTTTGAAATGTGTATTCAGGAAGAGTGAGGTAAATTAATCCTTTCACTGTCGAATAGATAAAACATATAACAGTCACGGCCCAGAGGAGAATGAAAGCCCCGGAAATGCTGAAGAGTAAAATCATTGACTTCCTTCTGCTCTCCATCTCGGGGTCTCTGTGATTCTCTCCCTGACTCTGAGCCCTCAGTCCCTTCCGGACTCGACTGGTCACCAAAATGTGTCTGACTGTCAGAGCGTTAATCACCAGGATTAAACCGAATGGGAGCAATGGGGTTAAAACCCGATCAAACCAGGTAAATCCAACCCAGCCAGGATCAGTCCAATAGCTTGTCTTTGTCTGACAGCCCCACTGGACATTGTCCATTATCCACACAGGTTCCAGTGTAAAGTACCGGGGGATGTTTCTCACAGAGAGCAGGAGGCCGGTTGTTGCCAGAACCACAGCCGCAGTTTTCCCGGTGCAATATTTAGTTTTCAGTTTCTGGCAGCGAATGGCCACAAATCGATCAAAGGAGAAAGTGAGGGTGAACCAGACTGAACAGTCTCTGGCTGCAGTCAGCGGGACAGAGTGAACACGACACACAGAGGTGAGGTCCAGGAAACTCAGCGGGAAATAATAATAATTTATCTTGCCGAGAATGGGGGTAAAGATGATGAAGAGCAGATCCGCCGCTGCCATGGCGACCAGGTAGCGAGTGGTGCAGGTGGAGAGGCCACACTTTCCCCGACTCAGGATCACAATTCCCACTAAATTAACTGTCAGTGAAAAAGGGACAAGAGGCGGGGAATGAGTGAGTGAACATTCCCCATGTGTGAAGCCACAGTAAGGAGAGGATTTCAGCATCAATCCAATGGGGTTCCCGGGGTGGCGGTGTTGTTGGAGGAGTTGTGTTAGAGATTAACATTGCAGATTGGAAAGTAGCCAATGTAACCCCGCTGGTTAAGTAGGGACTGGGGGACAAAAAGCTGTGAATTACACATCTCTCACTTTGATGGAGCAAATCTGCAAATTCTGATCATTCAAATATTTCAGAGAGATTGCATTTCTCATCTGATGTGTTTTCCAGGGTTAATTCAGACTGGACGGGTTTCCCAATTAGACCCAAAGTGGACAGAGATAGAATCTGCAATCCCTTCCTGCACCCAATTATCAGAGCCCACCCCGGATTGAACACCTCTCTGGACTGGACAGCTGGTGGAGTTGGAAGTCAATTCAGGATTTTTCTCTTTAACTTCTCCTCTCCAAATTTCCTCTCCATTCCGACTCTCCTCCGCAGCTTTTCTGCTTCTAATTTACAGATTATATCCTCTGTCTGTCTCTTTTTTCCTTTCTGCTCTCCCTATCTCTTTGCCTTCTCCTTTGCTTCCCTATCTATCTCTTCCAAAACTCTCCTTCTCTCCGACCAGCTTTATTCCCCTCTGTCTGGGTTTCTCTCTTATCCAGTGCGTTTCCATTCTTCATTCACATTCTAACATTACCCCATATCTCCCTATCGCTCTCCAATTGTTCTCTCTGTCCTGCTGTTTCTCCCCATATCTCTGTATCTCACCCCAGTATTGCTCTCTCCATCTCGCTTTCTCCCCATTCCTGTTCACCTCCCTCCAGAATCTCTCCCTCTCCCTTTCCAGCTTTCTTTGTGGGGATTTTGAGCACAGCATGATCCCATGGGCAGCACTGTGACCATATCCAGAGAGGACAAAGTGGGGGTGGGGGGAGACATGTCATTCCCCCAGCCTCGCGCTTGGTGTAATCCTCCACCCAGCTCCATGTGAATTCTGAGTTTGGATACATATCCCCTCAGTGACAGAAAGAGATAAACTCCCCTCTTTAAACTGGGGACAAGCTGTGTCCATTCCTTTGGTAGACTTTTTAAAATGAGCCTCCCAGTCGTTATTTATGAATAAATGAATCGATCTATTGATTGATTTGTGTGAATAAGGAATCTCAGGGCTCTGACTGAGGCTATTCTCCAGAGACAGGAAGCTGGGCACTGACTCCTAACTGGAGACCCCCAGATAAGGTGGTTCTTCCCACCCCCTCACAGCAATATGGTTTGTGGTTATTGGCAGTGTGGCTCAGAAATATTGCATCGCTCCTTTCAACACAGTGCACATGAGAGAGAGGGAAAGAAGCAGAGATATGGACAAAAATAGGAAGTGAGAAGGAGGGATGGAGTAAGAGGTGGTGGATGTGGTTGCAAAGACCTGGCTCTTGATAAGAACATCCATCTTTACAATGAGTGAGAGAGATAGTGGCAGGAGGAGAAAAGAGAAGGAGGGAGTGGAGCAGAGACAGAGGGAGGCCCGAGGAGTGGAAGGTCAAAGCAGAGGTGGTGATGGAGGGAGAGCATTTAAGAAAGAGAGACAGGATGTGAGAGTCTCCAGTGTGTGGTCACTAGCTGCAGCTCCACTCAAACCCTGTCAGATAGTCTGGGAGGATTTAAAAAGTGTCCTGAAGGAATCAGCAGCCGCTTCCCAAACTGAAAGAGGGAGTTGAGCGGCTTCTAGAGACTGAGAGGGGACAGGGGGTGGGCAGGATCGAGCAGGGATGGCATTTTAATTCAGGTTTAGAAGATTCTCTCTGTGGAACTCTCTCCATTTCAATGTTTCTGTCTGATTGGAAGAAATGGAGGGAAGGAAAGAGTGAGAGAGAATGAGGAGAACCAAGAATGAGAGGTTATAGAATAATAGAATCATACAAGAGCAGAAGAGGCCCTTCGGCCCATCGAGTCTGCACTGTCACATTAGAAATACCTGAAATCCCACCAAACCCCATCTGTCAGCACTTGGCCCAGAGCCCTGAATGTTATGTTGTGCCAAGTGCTTATCCAGATACCTTTTAAAGGATGTGAGGCAACCCACCTCCACCACCCTCCCAGGCAGCGCATTCCAGACCCTCACCACCCTCTGGGGAAAAACATATTTTCTCACCCCCCCCCCCCCCAAACCTCCTTACCCCCACCGTGAACCTATGTCCCCTCGTGACTGACCCTTCAGATATGGGGAACAGTTGCTCCTTATCCACTCTGTCCATGGCCCTCATAATCTTGTCTTCCTCGATCAGGTCGCCCCTCAGTCTTCTCTGCTAAAACGTTAATAACCCAAGCACACGCAACCTCTTTTCATAACATTGATCTTCCATCCAAGGCAGCATCTTGGTGAATCTCCTCTGTCCCCCCATCCAGCGCAAACACATCCTTCCTATAATGTGGCGATCAGAACTGCACACAGTACTCCAGCTGGGGCCTCACCAAAGATCGAGACAATTCCAACATTACTTCCCTGCTTTTGTCATCTATGCCTCGATTGATAAAGGCAAGTGTCCCCATGTGCCATTTTCACCTCCCTACTAACATGCCCTTCTGCTTTCAAAGATCTGTGGTCAAATACGCCAAGGTCACATTCGACCATAGATCTTCCTATAGTCTGAACATTCATTGAGTACTTCCTTGTCAAATTACTCCTTCCAAAGTGTATCAGCTCACACTTTTCAGGGTTACATTCCATTAAACGGTGTAAAACACACTCCACACTGCGAACTGCACCTTGTGCGATCTTGCTGCAGAACTTGTCTCAGTGTTAAGAGAGAGTTTTATCTTTCCAGGGAAGTGAAGGGAATTCTCCAGACTTGGGACAATGCACACACACAGAGTGGAAGGTGTGTGGGGATTTGTGTTGGGTGCTTTGGGGGAAGGGGCTCACTGCAGGTGTGCGAATGGACGCAGGGGAAGGTCTGTGTCTCATTTGATTAGTTTCACAGTGCAGCTGCTGTGGGATCTTGCTGTGCATGCCTGTCCTGGGCCTTTTGCCTGCCTTGTAACAATGATCATCCTCTTTGAAAATCGCTCACTGACTGCAAAGAAGGCTCCAAGGCCTTGAATATAAAAAAGCTTCAACCTGAACAATGGGACTGAGGGAGTTCATGATCACTTTCTGCAGAGGACTGAGGGGACATTCAGCCAATATCACATTGCTGCCTGTGGGATCTTACTGTGCGACCAATATTGCAGCCTCAGTTTGTACATTAAAACAAGAAACACACACACAGAAAACAATTATCATAAACTCTGAACTGAATTTTGAAACTGCCTCTGTGCTTTGGATCTTCCTGTGCACAAGTTGCATCAGAAATCTCTAAATTAACAGCAGTGAGGTCAGATTAACAATTAATCTCATCACTGTTAATAATTCTTGATGGCCTGGAATGAAAGTTCTTTAACGAGAAGCGGGTGTAATTGTGGAATAAAAAATGTGTGTGAAGCAGAGAGATAAATGTGAGGGTGAATGAAATGCACAGGGTTCTATTTGAATACAGTTTGCTGTGGTGGTGATTGTCGGAGCTCTCGCTCTATGTCTGGTGTTGGGAAGCTGAGTTTGTGAAGTGTTGTCCCTTTAAAAGCTGGTTTTGTGTCCCTTTCAAGCTGCACTTGTGTCAATGCTTGGAGGCTTCAAATGCAGGTACAGCCAGAGTACACCGACTGCAACATTTGCAGCAAAGGCCAAGCATCAGCATCGCCATGGTAACAAGCTTTGCAGGTTTTTGAATTTTGAGTTCAGCCTATCAGTTCAAAGAAGGCACTCAGCTATCAGGAAGCTATCAAATGTTAATTTATTGTTGTTGACAAGATCAGATCACTCCTGGTGCAGGAAAATTCAGAGGTCATCACAGTATAAAGACAGGAGATCAACTGCCTGCCTGCAGTTCAACTGAAGGGCTGCCACCTCTCAAAGCCCAGAGAGGGAAAGAGCAGCTCTCTCCAGCTTTGATTATCACTGAATAGACCTCTCCATCTATCGATCTGAATCAGAAGTAACTCGCAAGCAGCGGAATAGAGAGACGAACTCCAAAGGTTTTCCTAAATTATGTTCTTTTTTTTTTCTGTTAATGAATGTCCTTGTGTTTATTTGAACTGCATTCCAGTAGAATCTTACTTTAATCACAATGCTACTTCTTTATCTAAAGTTCCCTGCTGGTTAAATACATAAATTGTTAATTGTTCACTTAAATTGAGTGTCAGATATTTATGTTGGTTAACCACTGAATGTTAATGAAGAACCGTTCACACCTTCCCACACACTTTTCACACATCACAAAGCAAGGTATTCCTCTTCGGGGAATTTGGCGTGGCTTGTTAAAAGGGCATCAACCTCTGTCTCATGTCACTGTCTCTCTATCTGTGTCTCTGTGTCTCCATTGTGTGGCTTGTGAGAGAGAGGGAGTGAGAGAGTTGGGGGACAGGCTGAGGAAAGGCTGATGTTACAGAATGTGGGAGTGAGAGAGAAACGGGAGGATCAGGTTAAACAGGGGGAGAGATAGCTGAACATTGTGGAGTTGGGGTGGAGGGAAAATGTCACAGGATTCGGGGGTACAGGGTTTCCTGAGAGCAGTAACTGCTGATGTCCCTGTCACATCTTTTCAGAAAGCGTGATGTTCAAACACTCCAATCCTGAGACAGTCTGTTTTGAAATGTATCCTGAGGAAATGAACAGTTTCTTCCCAGTTGAGGTTTTAGCCACTTGCCTCCTGGGCTGGGCGGTGTGGAAACATTGCTACCCATGGGATCGTGCTGTGCATCAATGACTTGCAGCATTTACAGAACTGCAAATGGTAACCACACAACTTAAAAGGGAAATTTGGGAGGGTGGAGGGGATAAAAATCAAACCCCTGGCCTTGGTAAAGACTTATGCTCAATCCCTGTGTCCTGTTTGTGTTTTTAGACAGGGTGGTGCGATTTGGAGGATTTATCATTTTTTATGAGGGAGTGGGTAGGGCAGGGGGTTCAATATCTCGGCCTCTGTCACCACAACGTTCCCTCTCTCTCTCCAACCATTTGCTTCAATGTTGCATCCTGTAATTAATGTAAAATAAAATCCCCTTGCGTTTTGTTTTATTGTTGTGGGGTGTGTGAGGGGTGTGCGGACGGGACAGAGGGTGGGGAACAGTGGTTCCCTTTTCCCCTCTCGCCCTTTCCCTCCATGTGTGGGATGTTTTGGGGCTGGAAAGGACAGTTCTGTTTCACTGGGGTGGCGAGAATCCTGTTCTTTGTCCCCAAGGGTTATTGCATCCTCTGGGACTAGGCCTCAATTCAAGGCCTAATCTCAGGGCCCTCAGGATGCCTTTTCCATTCGCTTCATTCCATACAGTTACTGTGTTTAATTTTATGAGGTCAATCATTAAATAAAACTGCAGCAGCCGCGTCAATTCATTCCACTCAGGATGCAATTGTCGGTTTTCAAACTCTCCCACCCAACGTTCTCATTAGATTGTGTTATCAGTGAGGGAGAGAGAGAAAAAGAGGAAGGTGTAAGAGAGAGTGAGAGAGAGAGAGAGAAGGCCGAGAGGAAGGGAGCGGTGAGAAGATAGATTGTCGGGGGGAGGGGGTTGGGGGGTGAGGGAGGGTGGGCGGGGGGAGAGAGGACGTGTTTAGGGGGTCCTCCACTGTATCATTCCAGGCGAGCCCCCCAGTCATTGAAACATATAAACTAGAAGCGTGAGTAGGAGCCTGCGCCACCATTCAATTTTATTGTGGCTGATCATCAACTTTAATAACTTGATTCACCCTGACCCCATATCCTTTGTCCCTTTAGCCCCAAGAGCTATATCTCATTTATTTTTGAAGTCACAGAATGCCTGTGAATTCCACACATTCACCACCCTCTGACTGAAGACGTTTCTCCTCCCCTCAGTTCTAAAAAGGTTTTCCCTCATCATCAAACGAAGACAGCGAGTTGTGGACTCCCCCACCATTGGTAACTTTCTTTCTGAATCGACCCGTTCGAATCCTGTTTGAATTTTATAAGTTTCTATGAGATCCCCTCTCACTATTCTGAATGCATTTGTCTTAACAACATTCTGTGGTAGTGAATTCCACACATTCACCACCCTCTGACTGAATAAATTTCTCCCCACCTCAGCTCCAAAAGGTTTGTCCCTAATTCTAAAACTATGACCCCTCGTTCTTGACTCCCCCACCATTGGTAACATTCTTTCTGAATCAACCCTGCCTCATTCTGTTAGAATTTAATACGTTTCTGTGATGTCCCCTCTCACTCTATAAATTTGTATTGAATATAATCCTAACCAATCGAATCTCTCCTCATATGACAGACCTGCCATCCCAGGAATCAGCCTGGTAAACCGTCGCTGTACTTCCTCGATAGCAAGGACATCCTTCCTCAGATAAGGACACCAAAACTGTACAAAACTCTCCAGGTGTGGCCTCACCAATCCTTTATTAATTGCAGCACATCCCTATCCCTCAATAGGAATCATCTCGCTATGAAAGCTTACAGACCATTTAGCTCCATTCCTGCCTGCTGTACCTGCCTGGTTCCGTGCAGTGAATGATGCACGAGGACACCAAGGTTTTGATGAGAATCCACCTCCCTCAATTTACACCCATTCAATAATAACTTGTCTTCCTAATATTCCTACCAGTGTCGATATATTCACAGTGATCCACATTAAACTGCATCTGCCATGCGTCTGACCACACCCTCAGCCTGTCCAAATCACGCTGAATATTCTCTGCATCCTCCTCACAGTTCACCCTCCCACCCAGCTTTGTGCCATCTGCAAATTTGGAGATGATGCATTCAGTAACCCTTCTGGAAGACTAAATAAACCACATCCACTGGTTCCCCTCGGTCAACTCTACTAGTTCCACCCTCAAACAATTCCAAGATATTCCAATCATGATTTCCCTTTAGTAAATCCATGCTGCCTTTGTCTGATTATGGCACTGCCTTCCAAATGCCGAGTTATCAAATCCTTGAAATTTGACTCTTGCAACTTCCCCAGCACCGACGTTAGGCTCACTGGTCTATAGTTCACTGTTTTCTCTCTCCAGTCCTGTCTGAATACCGGGCTTGCATTAGCTACCCTCCAGTCTGTAGGAACCAGCGCAGAGTCCAATAAAATTGGAAAATAACCACCATTGGACCTCTTATTCCCAGGAAGACTTCCGTAACTACTCTGGGATGAAGATTATCAGGACCTGGAGATTTATCCACCTTCAATCCCATCATTTTCCCCAAAACCATTTCTCTACAAATTCAAATTTTCTTCAGCTTCTCTCGAAAACTTGTTCCTCTCAGAACTTTTGGAACGTTATTCATGTCTTCCTTTCTGAAGATCGAAGCAATCTTCAATTTAATTCCTCAGCTATTACTTTGTCCCCGTTAGAGTATCTCCCATTTCTGACTGCAAAGGTCCTAGTTTGTCAATCTGTTTCTCTTTACATACCGATAGATATTTTTTGAAGTCAGTTGTCATGTTCCACGTTAGATTACTTTCATACCCTATTTTTCTTTCCTTAATCAATCCCTTGCTCCTCCCAAGAGGATGGATTTGTAAACAGTGATTGTGTTACTGAGGGTGAATCTGTGATGATGTGTTTTAGCTCTTCACCAAATCACACATACAATTGTGTTTTAAATCTGGCTGCTCCCATATTGCAGTGTGATTGTGGGATCTTGCTGTGCAGGATGACCAGCAGCATTTCTGAAATGACACAGGAACATTTTATTTTCCTCAGAAACCCTCTAACCCTCCTGCTGCTGACCTTAGTCTACACACCTTGGACATTGACCCCTCTGCTCAGGGGAAGAAGTTTCTTCTTAACTATCCTATCTTTGTCCCTCATAATTTTGAACACCTCAATGATGTCCGCACTCCGCCTTCACTGTTCTGTGGAAAGCAACCCCAGCCTAACCAGCCTGTCTTCACTGCAGAAACACTGCTGCCCGGGTAACATCCTGGTGAATCTCCTTTGCGTTTCTTCCAGAGCAATCACATCCTCCGTCTAGTGAGGCCCCCAGAACTCCTCACAGTCCTCGAGCTGAAGACAAATGAGTGTTTCATACATCTCCATCATCACCTCCCTGCTCCTATCTTCGATACATCAGCTAATAAAGAAAATTGTCATGTCTGCCTTCTTAAGCAGCTGATCATCAGAAGTTACCCACTGGAATGGAAAACAATAGAAGGTTTATGTTCTTTCTTGAGTTTAAACAGAAATTAATTTTTTTTAAAATCCAATGAGTCACAACCTCAACATAAACAAAAAAAAGGAACTAACTTCAAAAGAGTGAAAAAAATACATCACGTAACACAGGCTGTGATAAAGAGCATTCAGCACATGTTCCAAAATTAAGATCATTCTTGACAGATTTCATTGAATAATTTTCCCAATTATCAGGAATGATCTGGTCGATGTCCGACACATGGTGTTTCTAGATACCTTCAGTAAGTTAACAGACTTCAGTAAACTCAGAGCAAGTGGAGTTAGAGGACCAGCAGCAGAATGACTAGAAGCTGGTTACAAAGACACAACACAGGCAGTGGGAGTTAAAGGGATTTACTCTGACTGCTGGAAGGTGGGAAGTGGTTTTCCACAAGGATCAGCGCTGGGATCACTTTCCTTCACCATTTACATCAGCAATATGGAATGGGAAGCAAAATTATAGTTTCAAAATTTACCAACCAATCCAAACTGAGAATGAGAATGAGCAGAGTGGAAGAATACAACTCAACACATTAACACATTAATAATAAATTATAAACTTGCAAATTGAGTATTGGAATTGGAAATTAATTTCACCACAGCTCAGTGTCAGGTTCTTCATTCTGATCAGAACAATATGTTTCCCAATCACTCTGTAGAAATCAAGTATCTGAATGTTTTCGAGGAGTTCAGGGCTTCAGGTGATCAGATTCACAAATCGCTTTCAGAAGCAACACAGTTCAGATATAACCATAACAATCCGGAAAATAAAACATTGGAGTTCATTTATAGATTAATAGAAATGCGAGAAAATCACAACATTTTTGAAATACAAATCACAGAATATTGCCCCTCTGTTATTGGGTTGTTTAAATATCGGGAACGAGCTGAAACCTGTTTCTTTTCAATACATAACCGAGTTACCGAGGCATTTCACATCACACACTGACCACAAAACATCATTAGAACAAAACCAATCGCTTCCTATTTCCAAGCGATTCCAAAGATTAAACACAGAGACAGCTCCATGGAATGGAGATCTCACTCACCCAACAAAAATTATATATCATTGAAATTAAACCAACTTATTTCATTCCAGTACTTTTGTACAATCACAATACAATTCGACTCGGATAGATAGTGCCAGAAATAGATGGATACTTCAATCAGGTATACCACTCTGGTGAACAACAAGACACAATGATTATAATTCTCCACTGACAACTACATCCTGCAATACTTGTTAACTTGTGTCAGATATTCCGCTCTGGTTACTGATCCAAAATCAAAGGGTAATTTTATTCTTACTCCCACTAAATTTTATTTCAGGTTGATCGCTGTAACTGAAATCCAATCTAACATTACACAAGATTCCACTAAATACAATGACTTCATTGATTCCTGAGCCTATGAATTACGTGAAGAGTTGGTTGTGTCAGTTGATGAAAAGGATTAAAACCACAGAGATATTTCAAGTAACTTGATTTAAGTGAATTACATCTTTCACCTGGTCTCTGTATAACAGTGACAATGAGATCAGCATGGAGCATTTTCATTCAGAGTTTAAAATCAGAGAGCCGTTCACACACAGGTTTACACAACCTCAATGGTTGGAGTCACTCACCAGGAACACCAATAATGGCAATGATTGGGTAGAATATTTTCTCAGCCATGTCGATTGGACGATGCATCTTCAGTGTGAAGTGGTGTGTCCCTTCGAGCTGCTGGCAGTCTCTCTGTCTTAAACTCTGAGGTTACCTATTCCCAAAGCCTTTAATATATACACTGCAGAATCACCTCAGGGACACTGAGGGAGCAACAACATTTAAAAAAAATATTTGAACAAACAGATTACGACATTGAGTTCAGTGAGGGATAATTATCTTTAGATAAAATTAAATCTTTCCAAACACTGGATTCTGTTGATTACATTTATCATCTAATAACAAGTGGAAAGATGCTGTCCACTCAAACACCATCAGTCCCATCTTTCGACCTCACATTGTTTCAGTGATATCTGTCACTGGGCTGTGACGTTTCAGTAATGAAGTTTCAAATGTCACCGTGTCTCTCTCTGTGTGGTATTTAACTGTGGACATTCAGTGATGTGAATTAAGTGGGTTCTGGGTGAACATAGATTGTAAAATGATGTTAACCAATAATCTGGAACTATTTAACCTCAGACCCTCAGAGCCTGCAGCAGATACAAACACATCATCTCTTAGAGCAGTAAATATGCAGATTTAACTGTGACAAGTAATGCACAGACACCAACTGATACAGGCCCCACATCTGATACACAACCTTATGGGGGGAGAGAAATGGGTCCAGATGTGGAGACAGAGAGAGAGAGACAGGACCTGCGAATGTGGAAGGGATTGTGTGGAAGCAGATATTGTGAGAGGAATGGTGTTCATAATAGTAACTGAAACTCAGAGGAAGACAGATCCATCGTAATGGACCCGGTGCTGTGTTCACATTAAATAGATCAGCTGGAGTATTGTGTCCTGTTCTGGGTCACACACTTTAGACAAGATGTGATGACATTGGCAAGAGAAATGGAGGAGAAGGTCCAACAGGAAAGAGGGAACTGTGGTGAGAGAGAGGGAGAAAAATGGGCTGGGAGAGTGATGGATACAGAGTGGGTAAGAGGTCGAGGAAGACAAATGAGGTGAGTGGGAGATGCAGTGCGAATGAGAGAGAGAGGTGTGCGTGTGGACTGAGAGAGTGAGAGACACAGAATAGAGATGGGCTGAGGGGGAGAATTGGGTGGGGTGAGAGAGACAGAAGTGGGGTCAGATAAAGAGAAGGGGTGAGAGTTGGGGAGAGAAGGATCAGTGATATGAAGTGGCCTGAGAGAAGCTGTGTTGTGGGGCAGAGGGAGGGAGTGAGTGGGAGTGGGAGTTTGTGAGAGGAAAGTGTGAGTGAGGGAGTGAATGTTACAGAGGGATTGTGTGAAAGAGTGTGTGAGAAGTGTGAGTGTGCAAGCGTGTGAGCGTGCAAGTGTGTGAGTTTGCATGTGTGTTTTTGTGTGTGTGGGTGCATGCAGTATATAAAGAGAGGGAGTGTGACAGAGGGAGCGAGAGTGTGGGAGTGTGTGAGGGTGACACAGGGAGGCAGAGGGCGTGCGGATTGTGTCAGGTCTGAGAGTGCTTGATAGTGTCTGTGTTTGTGGGTGTTTTTGTCATGGAAGATTGAAGATTAGAGTGTGTCTGTCTGTGAGCGGGTCCACGAGAGACAGCTTGTGATTGTGCGCATGTATGTTAGTGTGTGTACCAGAGAATGTGAGTGTGTGTTTGTGTGAGAGTGTGTGAGAGAGTGTGTTTAGGACAGTGAGGATATACAAATTCCTGAATGTGCATTTGAGAGGGTGTATGAGTCATGTGAGAGTGTGAGTTTGTGTAAGTGTGTGTGAGAGAGTGTGTGAGTGTGTAATATTGTGTAAATGTGTGTGTGGGAGAGTGTACGTGAGTTGGTGAGGGTGTGTGTGTGAGTGTACGTGAGTTGGTGAGGGTGTGTGTGAGTGTACGCGAGTTGGTGAGGGTGTGTGTGAGTGTACGTGAGTTGGTGAGGGTGCGTGTGTGAGTGTACGTGAGTTGGTGAGGGTGTGTGTGTGAGTGTACGTGAGTTGGTGAGGGTGTGTGCGTGAGTGTACGTGAGTTGGTGAGGGTGTGTGAGTGTACGTGAGTTGGTGAGGGTGTGTGCGTGAGTGTTCGTGAGTTGGTGAGGGTGTGTGTGAGTGTACGTAAATTGGTGAGCGTGTGTGTGAGTGTACGTGAGGTGGTGAGGGTGTGTGTGTGTGAGTGTACGTGAGTTGGTGAGGGTGTGTGTGAGTGTACGTGAGTTGGTGAGGGTGTGTGTGAGTGTACGTGAGTTGATGAGGGTGTGTGTGTGTGTAAGTGAGTTGGTGAGGGTGTGTGTGTGAGTGTACATGAGTTGGTGAGGGTGTGTGTGTGAGTGTACATGAGTTGGTGAGGGTGTGTGTGAGTGTACGTGAGTAGGTGAGGGTGTGTGTGAGTGTACATGAGTTGGTGAGGGTGTGTGAGTGTACGTGAGTTGGTGAGGGTGTGTGTGTGAGTGTACGCGAGTACGTGAGGGAGTGTGTGTGAGTGCACGCGAGTTGGTGAGGATGTGTGTGTGTGAGAGTACGTGAGTTGGTGAGGGTGTGTGAGTGAGTGTACGCGAGTTGGTGAGGGTGTGTGTGTGAGTGTACGTGAGTTGGTGAGGGTGTGTGTGTGAGTGTACATGAGTTGGTGAGGGTGTGTTTGTGAGTGTACGTGAGTTGGTGAGGGTGTGTGTGAGTGTACGTGAGTTGGTGAGGGGGTGTGTGAGTGTACGCGAGTTGGTGAGGGTGTGTGTACGTGAGTTGGTGACTGTTTAGAGTGAACCTTGAGGATTGTGTCACTATCTGGGGTGATTCTTGGGGATTGTGTCACTATTTAGAGTGATCCTTGGGGATTGTGTCATTATTTAGAGTGATCCTTGGGGATTGTGTCACTATTCAGAGTGATCCTTGGGGATTGTGTCACTATTCAGAGTGATCCTTGGGGATTGTGTCACTATTCAGAGTGACCTTGGGGATTGTGTCACTATTTAGAGTGATCATTGGGGAAAGTGTCACTATTTATAGTGATCCTTGGGGATTGTGTCACTATTTAGAGTGATCCTTGGGGATTGTGTCACTATTTAGAGTGATCCTTGGGGTTTGTGTCACTATTTAGAGTGATCCTTGGGGATTGTGTCATTATTTAGAGTGATCCTTGGGGATTGTGTCACTATTCAGAGTGATCCTTGGGGATTGTGTCACTATTCAGAGTGATCCTTGGGGATTGTGTCACTATTCAGAGTGACCTTGGGGATTGTGTCACTATTTAGAGTGATCATTGGGGAAAGTGTCACTATTTATAGTGATCCTTGGGGATTGTGTCACTATTTAGAGTGATCCTTGGGGATTGTGTCACTATTTAGAGTGATCCTTGGGGTTTGTGTCACTATTTAGAGTGATCCTTGGGGATTGTGTCACTATTTAGAGTGATCCTTGGGGTTTGTGTCACTATTTAGAGTGATCCTTGGGGATTGTGTCACTATTTAGAGTGATCCTTGGGGTTTGTGTCACTATTTAGAGTGATCCTTGGGTATTGTGGCACTATTTAGAGTGACCCTTGGGGATTGTGTCACTATTTAGAGTGATCCTTGGGGATTGTGTCACTATTTAGAGTGATCCTTGGGGATTGTGTCACTATTTAGAATGATCCTTGGGGTTTGTGTCACTATTTAGAGTGATCCTTGGGGATTGTGTCACTATTTAGATTGATCCTTGCGGTTTGTGTCACTATTTAGAGTGATCCTTGGGTATTGTGGCACTATTTAGAGTGACCCTTGGGGATTGTGTCACTATTTAGAGTGATCCTTGGGGATTGTGTCACTATTTAGAGTGATCCTTGGGGTTTGTGTCACTATTAAGAGTAATCCTTGGGTATTGTGGCACTATTTAGAGTGACCCTTGGGGATTGTGCCACTATTTAGAGTGATCCTTGGGGATTGTGTCACTATTTAGAGTGATCCTTGGGGTTTGTGTCACTATTTAGAGTGATCCTTGGGTATTGTGGCACTATTTAGAGTGATCCTTGGGGATGGTGTCACCATTGGAGAGATCTTTGGGGAATGTGTCACTATTTAGATTGATCCTTGGGGATTGTGTCAGTATTTCGAGTGATCCCTGGGGATTGTGTCACTATTTGGAGTGACCCTTGGGGATTGTGTCACTATTTAGAGTGATCCTTGGGGATTGTGTCATTATTTAGAGTGACCTTGGGGTTGTGTCAACATTTAGAGTGATCCTGGGGGATTGTGTCACTATTTAGAGTCATTCTTGGGGATTGTGTCACTATTTAGAGTGATCCTTGGGGTTTGTGTCACTATTTAGAGTGATCCATGGGGATTGTGACATTATTTAGAGTGATCCTTGGGGATTGTGACACTATTTAGAGTGATCCTTGGGGACTGTGTCACTATTCAGAGTGATCCTTGGGTATTGTGTCACTTTTTAGAGTGATTCTTGGGGATTGTGTCACTATTTATAGTGATCCTTGGGGATTGTGTCACTATTTAGAGTGATCCTTGGGGAATATGACACTATTTAGAGTGATCCTTGGGGATTGTGACACTATTTAGAGTGATCCTTGTGCATTGAGTCACTATTTAGAGTGACCTTGGGGTTTGTGTCACTATTTAGAGTGATCCTTGGGTATTGTGGCACTATTTAGAGTGACCCTTGGGGATTGTGTCACTATTTAGAGTGATCCTTGGGGATTGTGTCACTATTTAGAGTGATCCTTGGGGATTGTGTCACTATTTAGAATGATCCTTGGGGTTTGTGTCACTATTTAGAGTGATCCTTGGGGATTGTGTCACTATTTAGATTGATCCTTGCGGTTTGTGTCACTATTTAGAGTGATCCTTGGGTATTGTGGCACTATTTAGAGTGACCCTTGGGGATTGTGTCACTATTTAGAGTGATCCTTGGGGTTTGTGTCACTATTTAGAGTAATCCTTGGGTATTGTGGCACTATTTAGAGTGACCCTTGGGGATTGTGCCACTATTTAGAGTGATCCTTGGGGATTGTGTCACTATTTAGAGTGATCCTTGGGGTTTGTGTCACTATTTAGAGTGATCCTTGGGTATTGTGGCACTATTTAGAGTGATCCTTGGGGATGGTGTCACCATTGGAGAGATCTTTGGGGAATGTGTCACTATTTAGATTGATCCTTGGGGATTGTGTCAGTATTTCGAGTGATCCCTGGGGATTGTGTCACTATTTGGAGTGACCCTTGGGGATTGTGTCACTATTTAGAGTGATCCTTGGGGATTGTGTCATTATTTAGAGTGACCTTGGGGTTGTGTCAACATTTAGAGTGATCCTGGGGGATTGTGTCACTATTTAGAGTCATTCTTGGGGATTGTGTCACTATTTAGAGTGATCCTTGGGGTTTGTGTCACTATTTAGAGTGATCCATGGGGATTGTGACATTATTTAGAGTGATCCTTGGGGATTGTGACACTATTTAGAGTGATCCTTGGGGACTGTGTCACTATTCAGAGTGATCCTTGGGTATTGTGTCACTTTTTAGAGTGATTCTTGGGGATTGTGTCACTATTTATAGTGATCCTTGGGGATTGTGTCACTATTTAGAGTGATCCTTGGGTATTGCGTCACTATTTAGAGTGATCATTGGGGTTTGTGTCACTATTTAGAGTGATCCTTGGGGAATATGACACTATTTAGAGTGATCCTTGGGGATTGTGACACTATTTAGAGTGATCCTTGTGCATTGAGTCACTATTTAGAGTGACCTTGGGGATTGTGTCACTATTTTGAGTGATCCTTGGGGAATGTGTCACTATTTAAAGTGTTCCTTGGGGAATGTGGCAGCATTTAGAGTGATCCTTGGAGATTGAGTCACTATTTGGAGTGATCCTTGGGGATTGTGTCACTATTTAGAGTGATCATTGGGGATTGTGTCACTATTTTGAGTGATCCTTGGGGATTGTGTCACTATTGAGAGTGATCCTTGGGGATTGTGTCACTATTTAGAGTGATCCTTGGATATTGTGTCACTGTTTGGAGTGATTTTTGGGGATTGTTTCACTATTTTAAGTGATCCTTGGGGATTGTGTCACTATTTAGAGTGATCCTTGGGGATTGTGTCACTATTTCAAGTGATCCTTGTGCATCGAGTCACTATTTAGAGTGACCTTGGGGATTGTGTCACTATTTAGAGTGATCCATGGGGATTGTGTCACTATTTAGAGTGATCCCTGGGTATTGTGTCACTGTTTAGAGTGATTCTTGGTGATTGTGTCACTATTCAGAGTGATCCTTGGGGATTGTGTCAGTATTTAGAGTGACCTTGGGGATTGTGTCACTATTTCGAGTGATCCTTGGGGATTGTGTCACTATTTAGAGTGATCCTTGGGTTTTGCGTCACTATTTCGAGTGATCATTGGGGTTTGTGTCACTATTTAGAGTGATCCTTGGGGATTGTGACACTATTTAGAGTGACCCTTGGGGATTGTGACACTATTTAGAGTGATCCTTGTGCATTGAGTCACTATTTAGAGTGACCTTAGGGATTGTGTCACTATTTTGAGTGATCCTTGGGGAATGTGTCACTATTTAAAGTGTTCCTTGGGGAATGTGGCAGCATTTAGAGTGATCCTTGGGGATTGAGTCACTATTTAGAGTGATCCTTGGGGATTGTGTCATTATTTAGAGAGATCCTTGGGGATTGTGTCACTATTTTGAGTGATCCTTGGGGATTGTGTCACTATTTAGAGTGATCCTTGGGGATTGTGTCACTATGTAGAGTGATCCTTGGATATTGTGTCACTGTTTAGAGTGATTTTTGGGCATTGTTGCACTATTTTAAGTGATCCTTGGGGATTGTGTCACTATTTAGAGTGATCCATGGGGATTGTGTCACTATTTAGAGTGATCCTTGGGTATTGTGTCACTGTTTAGAGTGATTCTTGGGGATTGTGTCACTATTTAGAGTGATCCTTGGGGTTGTGTCACTATTTATAGTGATCCTTGGGAATTGTCACTATTTCGAGTGATCCTTGGGTACTGTGTCACTGTTTAGAGTGATTTTTGGGGATTGTGTCACTATTTAGACTGATCCTTGGGTATTGTGTCACTGCTAAGAGTGATTCTTGGGGATTGTGCTACTATTTATAGTGATCCTTGGGGATTGTGTCACTATTTCGAGTGATCCTTGTGCATTGAGTCACTATTTAGACTGACCTTGGGGATTGTGTCATTATTTTGAGTGAACCTTGGGGATTGTGTCACTATTTAGAGTGATCCATGGGGATTGTGTCACTATTTAGAGTGATCCTTGGGTTTTGCGTCACTATTTCGAGTGATCATTGGGGTTTGTGTCACTATTTAGAGTGATCCTTGGGGATTGTGACACTATTTAGAGTGACCCTTGGGGATTGTGACACTATTTAGAGTGATCCTTGTGCATTGAGTCACTATGTAGAGTGACCTTGGGGATTGTGTCACTATTTTGAGTGATCCTTGGGGAATGTGTCACTATTTAAAGTGTTCCTTGGGGAACGTGGCAGCATTTAGAGTGATTCTTGGGGATTGTGTCAGCATTTAGAGTGATCGTTGGGTATTGTGTCACTATTTAGAGAGATCCTTGGGGATTGTGTAACTATTTAGAGTGATCCTTGGGGATTGTCTAACTATTTAGAGTGATCCTTGGGGATTGTGTAACTATTTAGAGTGATCCTTGGAGATTGTGTCACGATTTAGAGTGATCCTTGTGGATTGTGTCACTATTTAGAGAGATCCTTGCACCTGTGTCACTATCTATAGTGGTCCTTGGGGATTGTGTCACTATTTAGAGTGATCCTTGGGGATTGTCACTATTTGGAGTGACCCTTGGGGATTGTGTCACTATTTAGAGTGATCCTTGGGGATTGTCTCACTATTTAGAGTGATCCTTGGGGATTGTGTAACTATTTAGAGAGATCCTTGTGGATTGTGTCACTATTTAGAGAGATCCTTGGGGATTGTGTCACTATTTAGAGTGATCCTAGGGGATTGTGTCACTATTTAGAGAGATCCTTGGGGATTGTGTCACTATTTAGAGTGATCCTTGGGGATTGTGTCAGTATTTTGAGAGATCCATGGGGATTGTGTCACTGTTTAGAGTGATCCTTGGGGATTGTGTCACTATTTAGAGTGATCCGTGGGGATTGTGTCACTATTTCGAGTGATCCATGGGGATTGTGTCACTATTTAGAGTGATTCTTGGGGATTGTGTCAGTATTTAGAGAGATTCTTGGGGATTTTGTCAGTATTTAGAGTGATTCTTGGGGATTGTGTCACTATTTCGAGTGATCCTTGGGGATTGTGTCACTATTTAGAGTGATCCTTAGGGATTGTGTCACTATTTAGAGAGATCCTTGGGGACTGCGTCACTATTTAGAGTGATCCATGGGGATTGTGTCACTATTTAGAGTGATCCTTGGGTATTGTGTCACTGTTTAGAGTGATCCTTGGGGATTGTGTCACTATTTAGAGTGATCCTTGGGGATTGTGTCACTATTTAGAGAGATCCTTGGGGATTGTGTAACTATTTAGAGTGATCCTTGGGGATTGTGTCACTATTTAGAGTGATCCATGGGGATTGTGTCACTATTTAGAGTGATCCTTGGGCATTGCGACATTATTTAGGGTGACCTTGGGGATTGTGTCACTATTTTGAGTGATCCTTGGGGATTGTATCACTATTTAGAGGGATTCTTGTGGATTGAGTCACTATTTAGAGTGATCCTTGGGGATTGTGTCACTATTTGGAGTTATCCTTGGGGACTGTGTCACTATGTAGAGTGATCATTGGGCATTGTGTCGATACTTAGGGTGATCCTTGGGGATTGTGTCACTATTTGGAGTGATCCTTGGGGATTGTGTCACTATTTAGAGTGATCCTTGGGGATTGTGTCTCTATTTCGAGTGATCCGTGTGCATTGAGTCACTATTAAGAGTGACCTTGGGCATTGTGTCACTATTTAGAGTGATCCTTGGGGATTGTGTCACTATTTCGAGAGATCCTTGGGGATTGTGTCAGTATTTAGAGTGATCCTTGGGGATTGTGTCCCTATTTAGAGTGATCCCTGGGGATTGTGTCATTATTTCGAGTGATCCTTGAGGATTGTCTCACTATTTCGAGTGTTCCTTGGGTATTGTGTCACTTTTTTTGGTGATCCTTGGGGATTGTGTCTCTATTTAGAGTGATCCTTGGGAATTTTGTCACTATTTAGAGTGATCCTTGGGGATTGTGTCAATATTTAGAGTGATCCTTGGGGTCTGTGTCACTATTTAGAGTGATCCTTGGGGAATGTCTCACCATTTAGAGTGATCCTTGGGGATTGTGTAACTATTTAGAGTGATCCTTGGGGATTGTGTCACTATTTAGAGTGATCCTTGGGGATTGTGTCACTATTTAGAGAAATCTTGGGGATTGTGTCACTAATAAGAGTGATCCGGGGGGATTGTGACAGTATTTTGAGAGATCCTTGGGGATTGTGTCACTATTTAGAGTGTTCCATGGGGATTGGGTAACTATTTAGAGTGATCCTTGGGGATTGTGTCACTATTTAGAGTGATCCTTGGGGATTGTGTCAATACTTAGAGTGATCCTTGGGGATTGTGCCACTATTTGGAGTTATCCTTCTGGATTGTGTCACTGTTTAGGGAGATCCTTGGGGATTGTGTCAGTATTTAGTGTGACCCTTGGGGATAGTGTCACTATTTGGAGTGATCCTTGGGCATTATGTCACTATTTTGAATGATCCTCGAGGATCCTGTCATGATTTAGAGTGATCCTTGGCATTGTGTCAATATTTAGGGTGATCCTTGGAGATTGTGTCACTATTTGGAGTGATCCTTGGGGATTGTGTCACTATTTTGAGTGATCCTTGGGGATTGTGTCACTATTTAGAGTGATCCTTGGGGATTGTGTCACTATTTAGAGTGATCCTTGTGCATTGAGTCACTATTAAGAGTGGCCTTGGGGATTGTGTCACTATTTTGAGTGATCCTTGGGGAATGTGTCACTATTTTGAGTGATCCTTGGGGAATGTGTCACTATTTTGAGTGATCCTTGGGGATTGTGTCACTATTTGTAGTGATCCTTGGGGATTGTGTCACTATTTAGAGAAGATCCTTGGGGATTGTGTCACTATTTAGAGTGATCCTTGGGGATTGTGTCACTATTTTGAGTGATCCTTGCGGATTGTGTCACTAATTAGAGTGATCCTTGGGGATTGTGTCACTATTGAGAGTGATCCTCGGGGATTGTGTCACTATTTGTAGTGATCCTTGGGGATTGTGTCACTATTTAATGTGATCCTTGGGAACTGTGTCACTTTTTAGTGTGATCCTTGGGGATTGTCTCACCATTTAGTGTTATCGTTGGGGATTGTGTAACTATTTAGAGTGATCCTTGGGAATTGTGTCACTATTTAGAGAGATCCTTGGGGATTTTGTTAATATTTAGAGTGATCCTTGGGGATTGTGCCACTATTTGGACTTATCCTTGGGGATTGTGTCACTGTTTAGGGAGATCCTTGGGGATTGTGTCAGTATTTAGTGTGACCCTTGAGGATTGTGTCACTATTTGGAGTGATCCTTGGGCATTGTGTCACTATTTTGAATGATCCTCGAGGATTCTGTCATGATTTAGAGTGATCCTTGGGCATTGTGTCAATATTTAGGGTGATCCTTGGAGATTGTGTCACTATTTGGAGTGATCCTTGTGGATTGTGTCGCTATTTTGAGTGATCCTTTGGGATTGTGTCACTATTTAGAGTGATCCTTGGGGATTGTGTCACTATTTTGAGTGATCCTTGGGGATTGTGTCACTATTTTGAGTGGTCCTTGGGGATTGTGTCACTATTTGGAGTGATCCTTGGGGATTGTGTCACTATTTAGAGAAGATCCTTGGGGATTGTGTCACTATTTAGAGTGATCCTTGGGGATTGTGTCACTATTTAGAGAGATCCTTGGGGATTGTGTCAGTATTTAGAGTGATCCCTGGGGATTGTGTCATTATTTAGTGTGATCCTTGAGGATTGTGTCACTATTTCGAGTGTTCCTTGGGTATTGTGTCACTTGTTTGTGTGATCCTTGGCTATTCTTTCACTATTTAGAGTGATCCTTGGGGATTGTGTCACTATTTAGAGTGATCCTTGGGGATTGTGTCACTATTTAGAGTGATCCTTGGGGTCTGTGTCACTATTTAGAGTGATCCTTGGGGATTGTGTCACTATTTAGAGTGATTCTTGGGGATTGTGTAACTATTTAGAGTGATCCTTGGGGATTGTGTCACGATTTAGAGTGATCCTTGGGGATTGTGTCACTATTTAGAGAGATCCTTTGGCCTTTGTCACTATTTATAGTGATCCTTGGGGATTGTGTCACTATTTAGCGTGATCCTTGGGGATTGTATCACTATTTAGTGTCATCCTTGTGGATTGTGTCACTATTTAGAGTGATCCTTAGGGATTGTGTCACTATTTGGAGTGACCCTTGGGGATTGTGTCACTATTTGGAGTGACCCTTGGGGATTGTGTCAGTATTTAGAGTGATCCTTGGGGATTGTGTCACTATTTAGAGTGATTCTTGGGGATTGTGTAACTATTTAGAGTGATCCTTGGGGATTCTGTCACGATTTAGAGTGATCCTTGGGGATTGTGTCACTATTTAGAGAGATCCTTTGGCCTTTGTCACTATTTATAGTGATCCTTGGGGATTGTGTCACTATTTAGCGTGATCCTTGGGGATTGTATCACTATTTAGTGTCATCCTTGTGGATTGTGTCACTATTTAGAGTGATCCTTAGGGATTGTGTCACTATTTGGAGTGACCCTTGGGGATTGTGTCACTATTTGGAGTGACCCTTGGGGATTGTGTCAGTATTTAGAGTGATCCTTGGGGATTGTGTCACTATTTAGAGTGATCCTTGGGGATTGTGTCATTATTTAGAGTGATCCTTGGGGATTGTGTCACTATTTAGAGTGATCCTTGGGGATTGTGTCACTATTTAGAGAGATCCTTGGGGATTGTGTCACTATTTAGAGTCATCCTTGAGGATGGTAGGGTTCTGAAGATTGTAGAGGAACAGAGAGATCTTGCGGTCCATATCCACAGATCTCTAAACGTTGCCACTCAATTGAATTGAGCCGTGAAGAAGGCCTATAGTGTGTTAGCTTTTATTAACAGGGGGTTGGAGTTTAAGAGCCGTGGGGTTATGCTGCAACTGTACAGGACCTCGGTGAGACCACATTTGGAATATTGTGTGCAGTTCTGGTCACCTCACTATAAAAGGATGTGGAAGCGCTGGAACGAGTGCAGAGGAGATTTACCAGGATGCTGCCTGGTTTGGAGGGTAGGTCTTATGAGGAAAGGGTGAGGGAGCGAGGGCTATTCTCTCTGGAGCGGCGGAGGCTCAGGGGAGACTTAATAGAGGTTTATAAAATGATGAAGGGGATAGATAGGGTGAACGTTCAAAGACTATTTCCTCGAGTGGATGGAGCTATTACAAGGGGGCATAACTATAGGGTTCGTGGTGGGAGATATAGGAAGGATATCAGAGATAGGTTCTTTACGCAGAGAGTGGTTGGGGTGTGGAATGGACTGCCTGCAGTGATAGTGGAGTCAGACACTTTAGGAACATTTAAGCGGTTATTGGATAGGCACATGGAGCACACCAGGATGATAGGGAGTGGGATAGCTTGATCTTGGTTTCACATAAAGCTCGGCACAACATCGTGGGCCGAAGGGCCTGTTCTGGGCTGTACTGTTCTATGTTCTATAAAACTCCAATGCCCTCGACAAATGCAGCAAAACATCCCTATTTCTCTCCTCAAATCCTCTCGCTGTGAAGGCCAACATCCCATTTGCCTTTGTTACTGCCAGCTGTGCCTGCGCGCTTACTTTCAGTGACTGATGCATGAGGACACCAAGGTCTCGCTGAGTATCCAGCTCTCAATTTACATCCGTTCAAGTAATAACCTGTGTTCTTATTATTGCTGCCAAAGTGGATCACCTCACACTGAGTCACATTATACTGCATCTTCCATGCAGATGCCCACAGACACACCCTATCCAAATCACGCTGAAGCATCTCTCCATCCTGCCCATTTTAACCTTCCACACCAGTTTATTTTCATACTCTGATTATTTTCCCTTCTGAATCAATGCCTTTCTTGAATTTGGATAAGGAACCTCAATCACATCCTCCCATAGGTTGGATGTATAAACAGCGACTCTGTAACTGGGGGTGAATCCGTGCTGTTGTGTTTTATCCTTTCATCAATTCACATCTACTCTTTTGTTTTCTATCTGGCTGCTAACACGTTGCGATTGGCGTGTCTGTGGGATCCTGCTGTGCAGGATGGCCAGCAGGATTTCTGACATGACTATGGAACGTTAATGTTCCCCTCAAATCCACCCTAAATCCACTGCTCCTGGATATTGACCTCTCTGCTAAGAGGAAAAAGTTTCTTCTTAACTCTCCTATCTTTGTCCCTCATTATTTTGTAACCACAATGAGGTCCACGCTCCGCGTTCACTGTTCTGAAGAAAACAACCCCAGCCTCACCATCCTGTCTTCACTGCAGAAACACTCCAGCCCAGGAAACATCCCGGTGAATCCCTCTTCCGTCCCTCACTGGGAAATCACATCCTTCTTCTAGTGAGGCCACTGGAACTCCTCACTGTCCTCCAGCTGAGGCTCAATGAGGGTTTTATACAGCTCCATCACAACCTGCCTGCTCCTATCTCCTACAACTCGGCTAATAAAGACAACTGTCATGTCTGCCTTCTTAACCATCACAGCATCAGAAGTTAACCACAGGATTGGAAAGCAGGAGATGGTTTGTGTTATTATTGTGTTTAAATCAGGAAAGAAACAACATTCCAAAGATCAATGGTCCAGTCTCAACATCAACAGTCTGAACATGAAGAATTGAACCAACTCCAAAAGAGTCAAACAAATCAAGTAACACAGGCTGTGATAAAGAGAGCTCAGCACATATTCACTGGGAGGTTGAGTTCTTCGTATAAAAGTCCGTTCCCTGGGGGGGTTCGACCTCTTTGTTCGACTGGAACATAAAAAGCCGGCCGCACTCTACAGCGGGCAGCGTCGGGAGCGGGCAGTGGACTGAGTGGGAAGCAGAGTGAGAGCTGGAAGGGCTTTGGCTCGCAGGGCTTAGGCGGAAGCGGGCGACACAGGACAGGTTAAAATTCATTCTGTTACCCTTCAATTTTGAATCCTTGTTCTTTCCCAGTGCACTCTGAGGAAGGGGAAAAAGGGTTCAGTGTTCCATTGGAGCAATTCTTTTTCTTTGTAGCAGTAAGTTATATGGAGGGGATGGAAGTGAAGGCAGTGCAATGTTCCTCCTGCAGAATGTTTGAGGTGAGGGACACCGTCAGTGTCCCTGCTGATTACACCTGTGGGAGGTGCACCCATCTGCAGCTCCTCCAAGACCGCGTTAGGGAGCTGGAGTTGGATGAGCTTAGGGTCATCAGGGAGGCAGAGAGGGCCATAGACACAAGCTTCAGGGATATAGTTGCTCCAGGGAATGAAAATAGATGGGTGACAGTGAGAGGGGCTGGGAGGAAGCAGTCGGTGCGGGGATCCCCTGTGGTCGTTCCCCTTGGCAACAAGTATTCCACTTTGGATACAGGTGAGGAGGGCGACCTACCAGTGGTGAGCCGCAGTGACCAGATCGCCAGCGCTGAGTCCGTCCCTGTGGCTCAGAAGGGAAAGGGGGAGAGCGGTAGAGCTATAGTTATTGGGGACTCGTTTGTTCGAGGGATAGATAGGAGGTTCTGTGGCAACAAGAGTGACTCACGGATGGTATGTTGCCTCCCGGATGCCAGGGTCCGTGACATCTCCAACCGTGTCTTCAGGATTCCAAAGGGGGAGGGGGAACAGTCACAAGTCGTGGTGCACGTCGGCACCAAAGACATAGGTAAGAGAGGGGACGGGGACTTAAAACAGGAATTCAGGGAGCTAGGGTGGAAGCTGAGAGCCAGGACAAAACAGGTTGTCATCTCTGGTATGTTGCCGGTGCCACGGGATAGCGAGTTGAGGAACAGGGAGAGAGTGCAGTTAAACACATGGATGCAGGGATGGTGTAGGAGGGAGGGTTTCAGCTATGTGGATAATTGGAACACTTTCTGGGGAAGGTGGGACCTGTACCAACAGGACGGGGTGCACCTGAACCAGAGGGGCACCAATATCCTGGGAGGGAAATTTGCTACGGCTCGTCGGGGGGGTTTAAACTAATTTTTCAGGGGGATGGGAAAAGGAGTTGTAGTCCAGAGGTCAGTGAGTGCAGTGAGGTACTGGGAAGGGTATCATGGTCAAAGGTGGGTCCAAGCAGACAAGAAGGTGGGTTGAAGTGTGTCTACTTCAATGCAAGGAGCATCCGAAATAAGGTAGGTGAACTTGGGGCGTGGATTGGTACTTGGGACTACGATGTTGTGGCCATTACGGAGACATGGGTAGAACAAGGACAGGAATGGTTGTTGGAAGTTCCGGGGTATAGATGTTTCAGTAAGTGTAGGGTAGCTGGTAAAAGAGGTGGAGGAGTGGCATTGTTAATCAAGGAGAGTGTAACGGCTGCAGAAATGCATTTTGAAGGGGATCTGCCTACAGAGGTAATATGGGCTGAGGTTAGGAATAGGAAAGGAGTGGTCACGTTGTTAGGAGTTTACTATAGGCCCCCAATAGTAATAGAGATGTGGAGCAAGAAATTGCTAAGCAGATTATGGATAGGTGTGGAGGTCACAGGGTAGTTGTCATGGGGGACTTTAACCTTCCAAATATTGATTGGAACCTTTATAGGTCGAATAGTTCGGATGGGGCAGTTTTTGTGCAGTGTGTGCAGGAGGGGTTCCTGACACAATATGTGGATAGGCCGACAAGCGGTGGGGCCACATTGGATTTGGTACTGGGAAATGAACCGGGACAAGTGTTGGTTTGGTTGTGGGAGAGCACTTTGGATATCGTGACCACAATTCGGTGTCTTTTGTTATTGCAATGGAGATGGTGAGGGCCGTACGGAAGGGCATTGTTTACAATTGGGGGAGAGGTAATTATGATGCAATCAGGCGGGAATTAGGAAGCATAGGATGGGAACAAAAATTGTCAGGCAAAGGCACTAATGATAAGTGGAACTTTTTCAAGGAACAAATACTGCGTGTCCTTGATAGGTATGTCCCTGCCAGGCAGAGAGGAAATGGCCGAGTGAGGGAACCATGGTTCACAGAAGAGGTGGAATGTCTTGTCAAGAGGAAGAAGGAAGCGTATGTTAGGTTGAGAAAACAAGGTTCAGTTGGCTCGATGGAGGGTTACAAGTTAGCAAGAAATGAGCTGAAAAAGGGGCTTAGGAGAGCTAGGAGGGGGCATGAGAAGTCCGTGGTGGGTCGGATCAAGGAAAACCCCAAGGCTTTTCACTCTTATGTGAGGAATAAAAGAATGACCAGGGTGAGGTTGGGGCCGGTCAAGGACGGTCGTGGGAATTTGTGCATGGAGTCAGAAGAGATAGGAGAGGTGATGAATGAATACTTTTCTTCGGTGTTCACCAAGGAGAGGGGCCATGTTTTTGAGGAAGAAAGGGTGTCACAGGCTGATAGGCTGGAGGAAGTAGATGTTCGGAGGGAAGATGTACTAGCAATTTTGAATAAACTGAAAGTTGATAAGTCCCCTGGGCCTGATGAGATATATCCTAGGATTCTTTGGGAGGCAAGGGATGAGATAGCAGAGCCTTTGGCATTGATCTTTGGGTCCTCACTGTCCACGGGGGTGGTGCCAGAGGACTGGAGAATGGCGAATGTTGTTCCTCTTTTTTAGAAAGGGAATAGAAATGACCCTGGTAATTATAGACCGGTTAGTCTTACTTTGGTGGTCGGTAAGTTGATGGAAAAGGTCCTTAGGGATAGGATTTACGACCATTTAGAAAGATGCAGCTTAATCCGGGATAGTCAGCATGGATTTGTGAAGGGCAAGTCTTGCCTCACAAATTTGATAGAATCTTTTGAGGAGGTAACTAAGTGTGTTGATGAAGGTAGTGCAGTTGATGTCATATCCAAGGATTTGTGTAAGGCTTTTGATAAAGTCCTCCACGGTCGGCTGATGAAGAAAGTAAGGATGTGTGGGATGGAGGGAAGTTTGGCCGATTGGATAGGTAACTGGCTATCTCACAGAAGACAGAGGGTGGTGGTGGATGGAAAATTTTCGGACTGGAAACCGGTGACCAGCGGAGTGCCACAGGGATCAGTGCTTGGTCCTCTGCTATTTGTAATTTTTATAAATGACTTGGAGGAGGGGGGCTGAAGGGTGGATCAGTAAATTTGCTGATGACACCAAGATTGGTGGAGTAGTGGATGAGTTCTATGTTCTAAGATCATTCTTGACAGATTTAGTTGAATTATTTGAGTAATAATCTGGAATAATCGATGAGATTAATATGATTCATGTCAGACACCTTGAGTTTCTAAATTTCTGAAGTAAGTTAACACTTAACAGAGTGGTGAGTAATCTCAGAGCAAGTGGAGTAAGAGGACAAGCACCAGAGTGGACAACAAGTTGGCTCCAAAGACAGAACACAGTGAATCGGAGTTAATGGGATTTACTCTGATTGCTGCTGTGGCTGAATGGAGTTTTAACTTTTAACATCCTGAAAGATCTTCAATCCAGCAAACCTGGCTTCTTGGTTAAAGTTGTTTTTTTCACTATGTTGAATTTCCTTGTGGTCAGCGGCCTGGAATTTGACAAAGGACAGAAGGTGTCACATTCAACAGCTTGTCCCTGGCAGGGATGAGGTCTGATGTGGAGATGCCGGCGTTGGACTGGGGTAAACACAGTAAGAAGTTTAACAACACCAGGTTAAAGTCCAACAGGGATGAGGTCTGTACAGACTTCTGGGAGACACTCTTCCTCATATGGCCATTGGAATGCAAACAATATGCACTGAGATGATGAGGCCTCAAGTGACCAATGATGCTATTCTGGTTGGATATGTTGGTCCTAATCGAACGATGCAATTGGGGTTCAGATTAATGAATGGGCTGGTTACCAAGGAACGTTTGGAATTTTAACTCTGCTAACACAAATAGCTTGTTCAGAAAGGCAGTGTGAAGAACCCGGGAACCAAGCTCACAAGGAGAGACAACGTCTGGAAGGAGCAGAGAACAAGTGACTGATTCTATTTAACAACAAAATCCTGACCAGGTTTTAATTCCAAGTGGAAATCAACCTTAAGTTAGGTTAAGTAACAGATAATGAGAATTTGGTTTATGTATTGCAAGTATTTGCTGTTGTTTAAGTAGCTATAGAATAAAGGACATTGTGTTTAAGTATTTAAAGTCGACTTTATGTCTTTATTCGCGACAGAGGGTAAAACACACAGGTTTGGACAACACTGGAAGGTGAGAAGTGGTTTTCCACAAGGATCAGCGCTGGGATCAATGTCTTTCACCATTTACATCAACAATATGGGATCAGGAAACACAATTATAACTTCAATATTTATGAAATAATCCAAATTGAGAATGAGAATAACCATCGTGGAAGAATGCAACTAAATACAATAACACAACAATAATAAATTATAAGCATGTAAATTGGATATTCGAATTGGAAATAAATTCCATGAAACTCAGTCATCAGAACATTATGTTTCCGAACCATATAGAAATCAAAAGTGTCTGAATTATTTCCAGGAGTTTAAGGATTCAGGGATCAAATTGACAGAAAGTTCGAGGCAGCAACACAGCTTCAAAGGAACCATATCAATCAGGAAAGAAAATCAGTGGAGTTCATTTCTAGATTCATACAAATGTGGACAACTTACAATTGTTTTTGGAAAAAGCAGAGAATTCTGCTGGGTTTTTGTGTTGTTTAAATGTCAGGAATTAGCTGACGCTTGTTCCTTTTCAATAGAAGACAGAGCTATCGAGACATTTCACATCATTCACTGACAAAGAAACATTAAAAACTAAAACTAAATCAAACTTCTCCTGTTTTTAAACTCTTCCAAAATCAAAGATGGAGGCAGCTCCATGAGATGGAGATTTCACTCACAATGTACAAGATTTCACTCAACCCAATAGTTTCATTGATCAGTGTGCCCTTGAGTTCCTTACGGAAGTATTTCTATTCATGAAAACGATTAAAATGGATGAGCATAAATTGTAAAATTCCATGAATCAAAAATCTGGAACTACTTAATTTCCAAAATAATATTCCATCCCTCAACCTACTGCAGCTCAACAACAATGGGACTTCTCAGAAAATTCAGACCCTGCAGCAGATCCAAACACATCACCTCTTAGTGGGAGAGAGGGGATGAGGGAGAGAGGGAGGGGGCCAGGGAGGGAGAGAGGGCGCGAGGGAGGGAGAGAGGGGGCGAGGGTGGGAAGAAAAAGGGCAAGGCTGGGAGAGCCGGGGCGACTAAGGGAGAGTCACAGAGTTGAAGAGGTTTACAGCATGGAACCAGGCCTTTCGGACCAACTTGTCCATGCCGCCCTTCTTTTTAAACCCCGAGATCTCTTTGTTCTGTCACTCTATCCACCGCTCTGCCATTCACTGAATAAGTCCTGCCCTGGTACAATCTACCAAAATGCATCACCTTACATTGATCTAAATTCAACTCCATCTGCGATTTGTCAGCTCACTGGCCCAATTGACCAAGATCCCGTTGCATTTCGAGGTAACCTTCTTCACTGTCCACTATGCCACCAATCTTGGTGTCATCTGCAAACTTACTAACCATGCCTCCCTATCTTCTCATCTAAATTGTTCATATAAATGACAAATAACAGTGGACCCAGCACCAATCCCCGAGGCACTCCGCTGGACACAGGCCTCCAGTGTGAAAACCAAACCTTTACAGCCACCCTCTGTCTTCTGTCAGCAAGCCAATTTTGTTTCCATTCAGCTACCTCAGACTGGATCCCGTGAGATTTAACATTACTCAACAACTTACCATGAGGTACCTTGTCAAAGGCCTTGCTAAAGTCCATGTAGACAACATCAACTGCACTGTCCTCATCTACCTCCTTGGTTACCCTTTCAAAAAACTCAATCAAATTTATGAGACATGATTTTCCACTCACAAAGCCATGCTGACTGTTCCTAATCAGTCCATGCGTCTCTAAATGCCGATAGATCCTGTCTCTCAAAATACCTTCCAAAAACTGACCCACCACAGATGTGAGGCTCACCGGCCTGTAGCACCCAGGCTTTTCCCTGCAGCCCTTTTTAAACAAAGGCACAACATTTGCCACCCTCCAATCTTCAGGCATCTCACATGTGATTATCAATGATTCAAATGTCTCTGCTCGGGGAACCGCAATTTCCTCCCTAGCCTCCCACAACGTCCTGGGATATACCTCATCAGGGAATTTATCTACCTTGATGTGCTTTAAGACTTCCAGCACCTCCTTCTCCGTTATAGGTACACTCCTCAAGACATCACTATTTATTTCCCCAAGTTCCCTCACATCCATACTTTTCTCAACAGTGAATAATGATGAGGAATATTCATTTAGGATCTCCCCAACTCTTGTGGATCCGCACATAGATGACCTGTTGATCTTAGTGAGACACAACTCTCTCCCTAGTTACTCTTTTGGTCTTTATGTATTTGTAGAAGCTCTTTGGATTCTCCTTTGACTTGTCTGACAAAACAATCTTGTGTACCCTTTTTGCCCCCCTGATTTCTCTCAACTCTACTCCTAAACCCCCATTCTCTTCAAGGGATTCACTCGATCAAGCTGCCAATGCATGTCATGGTCTCCTTCTTCTTCTTGACCAGGACCTCAAGAACCCCAGTCATCCGGGGTTCCCTACTTCTACCAGCCTTGCCCTTCACTCCAAGTGGAATGTGCTTACCCTGAACCCTGATTAACACACTTTTAAAAGCCTGCCACTTATCAGACATCCCTTTGCCTTCCCACAGACTCCCCCAATTCACTTTTGAAAGTTCCTGCCTGATACCATCAAAATTGGCCTTGCCCCAATTTAGAATTTTAAACTTTGGGCCAGACCTTTCATTCCCCATAGCTATCTTAAAACTAATGGAATTATGGTCACTGGTCCCAAAGTGATCCCTCACTAACACTTCTGTCACCTGCTTTTCCTTATTTCCCAAGGGATGAGGGAGGGAGAGAGGGAGAGCTGGGGAGCGGGATTGACAGTTGTGGAGACAGGTGTTTGTGGAATCCAGGGGAGTTAACAGAACGCAACTGGGGAGAATACAGGTCAGTTTTAATTTAATCTGAATCAATGAAGTGTTAGCAGACTTATGGGCAGTTTTGAAGACAGTCACAATCGATATACAGTCCACAGTGAGATTGGTAACACATCCCTTTTCTCTCTCCACTCCCTCATGTTGTGGGGACTCGCTGCAAGTATTTTACTGGTTTGCATGGCTTTCAGAATTTCTGTAATCGAGGAACACAACCAACAGTGTGTGGGACACAGAGAGTTTGAGAGATTTAGAGAGAGAGAGAGAAAGAGAGAGGGAGAGATTGAGAGAGACTCAGAGAGTGGGTGAGAGTTCTGCAGTATTTCATGCTTCTCGCTGGGACGGAGATGGACAAATTGAGCAAGTGAGGAACAGAGAGAGTCACAGAGAGACGGGGAGATATTCACCAATTTAAACATTATTGTGGATTTGCAATGGACCGCAGGCTGTTTGAGATTCAGAAACAAGCATATTAAGCTGGAACATTACGGCAAATTGGCACTTATTAAAACATGAACACAAAGAAAACACTCAGACACAGAGAGGCACACACAGACACAGGCATGCAAACATGTAGGCAGAGACACAAATAGTGACTGATTAACACTTAGATTTCTAACAATAAATGCCCTGATTAAACTGTCACTGGATGGTGGGGTTAACCCAGCACACCCACACAGCTGGGTCAGAATCAGAACTCACCTTCTGCACTCACTGAAACACTCCTGTATCACCTGCCTTATTGCAATGGGATGCCGCGTCTGACAGCAGGACAGGGACATGGGGTGTGGACAACTGCACATGGGGAGGATAAGGACGAGGAATCTATCAGAGAATCCACACAAACCAGGGAGAAACAAACAAGGAAACACATGCTGAAACTGAGAGATTGCTGTGTGGAAAGATTTAGAAATTGTTGGGAACATTGACCCAGTGAAATGTTGCCAATGTGATCAGAATAGATATGGTAAAATCTTTCTGCAGCATTAAGGCACGCAGTGTACTGAGTGGAACAATATTGTAGCATTCCAAAATAAACTACATTGGGCTTTGTACTGTCTGAATGCACCTGCTATTGGTCTGTGGTTCTGCAATTTCCTCACTGACAAAAACATGAATACAGTCTGTATAAATGATTCGAGCTTTCAACATGAGGTGCGCTTTGGATGTCAAGGAGAATATAGGACAGGAGAAGGCAAGGAAGGGAAGCTTCTGTTAGATTCTGAAATCTCCCACACAGCACAAGATAGGCACACAATCACACTCACAGCCACAGACTCACGCTCAGACTGTGCTGCAGGCAAAGATTATGAAGGGAAATTGCCAAAAGCATTTGATGGGGACAATGTGGAGGGAACTTTACTTTGTATCTAACCCTTTGCTGTACCTGTCCAGGGTGTGTTTGATGGGGACAGTGTGGAGGAAGCTTTACTCTGCATCTAACTCCGTGCTGCACCTGTCCTGGGAGTACTTGATGGGGGACAGTGTAGAGGAATAATTACTCTGTATTTAACCCAATGCTGTAGCTGTCCTGGGAGTGTTTGATGGGGGACAATGTAGAGGGAGCTTTGCTCTATACCTATCCCCATGCTGTACCTGTCAGGGAATGGTTTCAGATCAAAGAGCGCCTGATGGACTGAAGTGCATTTGCTTCAATGCGAAAAGTTTTGCAGGTAAGTCAGATGAACTGAGAGCTTGGATTATTATTTGGAACTTTGATGTTGTTGCCATTCCAGAGACTTGGTTAAGGGAAGGACAGGATTGACAGTTTAACATTCGCGGATACAGATGCTTAAGGCTGGACAGAGGGGCATGTAAAAGGGGTGGTGGAGTTGCACTACTTTTTAAGGGGAATATCGCAGCTGTAGTGCAGGAGGACAACTCGGAGTGCTCAGACAGCGAAACAATGTGGGAAGAGCTCAGGAATAGGAAGAGTGTAGTTTCAATGTTGGGAGTTTCCTACACGTGTAAGGAATAATCATTAAGACAACATATATTGGAAGGAATAATTATTAGGACAAGTAGGAGATAATAATTAACATAGAAGAGATAATCACTACTTGAGAAGCTCTCATATATCACATATCTTATTAAGCATACACCTGTACCCTTTTAAGTGCACAATACCTTACCAGGTCAGTACACATGGATACTCACATAAATGAACATAAAGGCTGAAAGAAGTCAAGGAAACACACAGAAGCTGAAAGTAATTTCTTATATAAACGTGAGAAAGTCAGACAACGGGAAAAAAGACTTGGCATAGCAGGATGCCCTACAATGGTTGAACAAACAACAACCTTGGCTGATTAGACAATAAACTTCAGATAAGAAGGCAGGATGTAACCACAGTGATATCATAGCACATTCATTAGTGACCAATCAGAAAGAAGGCAGATAACGTAGGTCTAGTAAACCATGGTGGCTAACGAAAAGTGGCCTTGGGGTCTGCAACAAAAAAACCTTGACTGTAAGATAAGAATGAAGAAATATGAAGCTAAATGTGTATAAAAAGGACTGTGAGAACACTGTTTTTTTGGATTCATCTGGAAATCCCGGCTTTATTGGAATGTATTAGCTAATACAGCCTTTCTGCCTGGAAGATCAAGACTCAGACTCTCTATTCTGATTGATGAACTCTTCTTGCCGTCCACAGGGAACCACGGCAAATCTGGCGCTGCGAGCAGGGTAGAGTTGAGGTCGTCCGGTGACTCAACGCCGGAGGGATCGAGGGAGACGGTGGTCCGACCGGAACCGAGAAGTCCCCAGTCGGCTTTCTGTCAACAAGGTAAGCAGACTTGCATGCATGTAAATCCTTGTTGTCAGAAAGGGGTTTTCGAGGCCTGGCGCACCCGGTTCTCCACTGGTCCTGGATCTCACCTGCCCAAAAGATAACCTGCATTGGTAAAGTTAAAATTGTGTAAAATATTGAGAGACTGAGTCTGATCGGAAGGGTAAATTTTGCATGTAAAAAGCATGCTTTAGTTTTATGTACTGTATTGTCCACGAATGGGTAAAAAGTGAGACGCTACAAAAACCGAATGCTAATTGATGCAATTAGGTTAGTCGAGCGGTTTGGAGCGGACTTCCAGGTTACGACTTGCCCAAGGAGAATAAGTGTAGGCAAGCCTGCCAGTCCAAATCTACCCAGGACCTCGGAGAGAGAGACGTCAGCCGAGAGGAAGGAGAGATCTAGGAGAGATTGGTCTCCTACCTGATATAGTAATTAAGGACCTACGTTGATCGCCGGAAGAAGAGAGGGGATAGGTAGTGAAATAAAGTAAAGGGGCTACAAGGAGAAGCCTGAAAAGGTTGATCTGGAATAGCGGTGTAAGCAGCTGTTGGTAAATGTGGAGTGTAAAGCAGGATCACGACAGTGATGAATCACGTAGGAATATTGCAGTAATAGATTTCTTAAGTAGTGGTGTTAACACACATTTTTTTAGAGAAGATCTAGTAAAAATAGTTAGAGGAGGTTTTAGGGAGTGGTATGAGGGTGAGAGAAATGCCCTGCTAAGAAGAATAACTGAAGTAGTTAATTTGGAGGAAGTGAATAAGGAGTGGCCATACGTAAATTGGGACGAAATAATATACAAAAATTGGACGAGTGAAGCAGTAGAAGAAACATTGACAGAATTAATAGAAGAAATCAGACCAAGTAAGGCTCTGTTAGAAATCAGTGAGCAAGTGGAGGCATATTATCCACTAGCAGAAGAAAAAGGATTATCACCAGGAGAGGGAAGAACAGGGAAGCAAATACTGAGACCTCGGTTGGAAATAGAGGTGTCAGTCAGGGAAGTGCAGTGGGAAGATAGTCCAAGGACAGAAAAAGGGAAAACAGTATATCGCATAAAAATAACAATAGTGCCAAATACCAACATATCAGAAAATATTAAGCCGCAAGGCAGTGCAAAGAAACAGAACATGCCATATCAAATTAAGACACCGGTGGAAATTCTGGGAGAAAAGTACCCAGCCCTGAAAGGAAATATAGCCCATATCTCCCAAAAATGGACCAAAAGAACAAGTAAATTAAACACACAGTGGCCAGAGGGAGGCACCTGGTGTACAGAAAGATGTGAGGATCAGAAAGGACTGGTAAAGAACTATAAACTAAGGGATAAATCACAAAAGAGAAATCAGAAAAGAAAAAAAGAATTGGAGACACTAACATTATTTGAAAAGGAAGGAAAAGAGAAAAAGCGCATATGGAAAATGCAAATGCCAGTTCAGATTCAGGAAAAGGAAAAATTGAAAGACCCACATATAGCCCCGCCCCCTTATAAGGAAAACCAAGATTTTGCTGGGCTGTATCCAGTAATAAAGGGGACAATGAATTTTGAGGGGGAATATGAAGAAAGGGACATGACCCGCGAACAATGGGCAAAGCAGGAGGTGGAAAGAAAGGTAAAAAGGGAAGAAGAAGGTGCTAAAGTGGAAGGAGAACTGGATAACATACGCCGTATGAGGCAAGAGTTAGAGGAAGAGTTGGTTCGGGTAAGGGTGTTAAAATGGGCAAATAGAAAAATGGAGGAAGAACAGAGTAAAAAAGGTGAGGAGGCAGTGGACAGTGAGGCAAGGTGTGAAGAGGAGGAGGGTAAGGAAGAATGGGATGAAAAATGTAAATATAGCAAGGGAAGTGCAGGAGGAAAAGGACAGGGACAGGGAAAAGCACCCTCTCAGAACCAGAGGGGACAAAACCAAGGATATAATCAAGGCCCCAGGCAAGGAGGACCACCTGGCCCTCCAGGGGTATGCTGGGGATGTGGGGAAACAGGACACATAAAAAGGAATTGTCCCCAAAACAGCTATAGACAAGGAGGTCAACAACAAATGAGTCAGCAAATGATGCAAGTGCCAACCAGTGACTGCCCAATGAGTCAGGGGCCAGTAAATCACCAGAGTTTCCTATAGGGAGGCCCAGAGAACCCCGAAATGGTAGGCCAGTATGTACAAATAACGGACACAGCAAATCAAGAACCTGTAATCAATGTTAGAATAGGGGGGGGTTGAGATCCCCATGATGATAGATACAGGAGCTACTTGTACGTGCATACAAGAAAAATATGCAGGACACCTACCATTGTCAGGTCAGTTTGTAAAAACTATGGGGTTCTCGGGGAAAGCAGTATTGACTCAAATGACGATGCCGGTGCCTATCACCGTTGGAAACAAAACCACTCATGTGCCTGTGTTAGTATGCAATAAAACACCACTGAATTTGTTAGGCCGGGATGCAATCTTAGGGTTAGGGTTAAAATTAGAGTGTACAACTCAAGGAATTAATCTGACGGGCATGTACGTAATTAGGGTAAGGGGAGAAGAGTGGGCCAATGTATATTGGCTAGGGGACATAGAAGCACAAATTAAAAAGCAGGTATGGGAAATTTGGGGGACATTTGTAGAGGCACAGATTCCAGACGCCGAATGGCCAAAAACTGAAACAGTCAGAGATACAGGAGAAGTGGAATAAAGAGGCAGGACAAGAACAGGAAATAAATTCAGACAGCATTTTAATCGGACCAGAGGGAGCAGCCCTCACAATTAGAAAGAATGAATGGGTCAGTAAATGGTTCTCAGTGCCTGAGACAGAACCACATGTTACGCTAAAGGTGAATCCTGATTACAGACCAAAGGATTTGGGACTTATGACGTTTAGGGCACAGGAACTGGAATTTATTAAAGCAAACAATGATAATATTTGGATGTCGACTGACGGACAAATGATGAAAGTATCTGTTAATGCAAGGATGACTGGAAGACCAAAAGAGGTAAAAATAGAGTTAAAAGATAAAGAAGTAGAGCAAGAATGGAGAGCAAAGTTAGAAAAAGATTTAGATTCTCTCCCTGAGGAATTGTGGTCAAAGAACGACACAGATGTAGGCAAAGTTAAAACAGCTACCCCAGTCGAAGTAAAATTGAAGCCAGGATGTCAAGGACCTTATAAACCACAATATCCAATCAAGGCAGAAGCAGTAAAAGGCATAAGAGAAACAATCAGAGGATTAGTAGACGCAGGGGTGTTAAAAGAAACCCGAAGTAAATGTAACACACCCTTATTACCAGTTAAAAAGGCAGATGGGGAAAAGTGGAGGTTAGTACACGACCTGAGAGCAGTTAATGAAGTAGTTGAAAATATGCCAGTAGAAGTCCCTAACCCCTACACCTTATTGACTAACATACCGTCTGAAAGCAGATGGTTTACAGTAATAGACTTATGCTCAGCGTTTTTCAGTGTGCCCTTGGCACAAGCGAGTCAGTACCTATTTGCTTTCAAGTACGAGGGAAAACAGTACACATACAATAGAATGCAACAAGAATTCAAACACTCCCCACATGTATTCAACCAAGTGTTGAGAGCAGATTTGGCAGGGATACAACTAGAAGGAACACTGATACAATATGTGGATGACTTGTTGTGTACAGAAACAAAGGAACAGTGTAGGGAAGAAAGTTTAAAACTGCTGGGAAAGCTGGCGAAAGGAGGACATAAAGTGTCAAGAAAGAAATTACAGTTCTGTCAAAGAAAAGTAGAATACCTTGGAAGGGAAATAACTGTTGGACAAAAAAGAATAGCTCACCAGCAGATAGAAGCAGTATTGAAAATCCCAAAACCACAGACAGTGAGACAGATGATGACATTCTTAGGAATGACAGGATTTAGTTCAGAATGGATAGAAAACTATGCAGAAAAAACACAAGCGTTAAGGAAAATAATGAAAGAGGCCGGATGTGAGGAGTTAAAAGCGATCTTGATATGGGACAGGGAGGCCTCAGAAGCATTTGATAACGTGAAACAAGAGATGGTGCAAGCACCAGCACTGATGCTGCCTTCGTATGATAAACCCTTTTACCTTTTTGTTAGCAACAGGGAAACAGGATTCGCAACTGCTGTGTTAATGCAGGACAGCTGTAAAGGAAGAAAGAAACAAGCAATAGCTTATTATAGCACCAAGTTAGATGATGTGGCCCTGGGGTACCCTCCATGTTATCAGGGTTTGGCAGCTGCTTGGTGGGCTTACGAAAAAGCAGCTACCATCACAATGGGATATTTAATAAACATACATGTACACCACAAAGTAGCTGAATTGATTGAGCAAGGAAAATTTGTGCTGACACCTGCTCGGATCCATCATTATCGAATGCTAACCACATTTCCAGATATCACGATAATAAAGTGCAACAGAGTAAATCCAGCTGATTACATGCCATTACCTCATGAAGGAGAAGAACATGAATGCTTAAGAGAAGCAAAAACATTTATGAAACTGAGAGAAGACTTAAGAGCAGAGGGACTAGTGACAGAAGAGAAGAGGACACTGTATGTAGATGGCTCATGCTACAGGGATCACTTGGGAAACCACGCAGGCTATGCCATAGTTGAACAAAGACCAGGAGGACTTGAAGTTATCGAAGCAGAAAAATGTGAACAGCCCTGTTCGGCCCAACTAGCAGAACTTAAGGCACTAACCAGAGCATGTGAATTAGCAAACGGGGAGGCAGTAGAAGTGTACACAGATTCGGCTTATGCACATGGAGTGTGTCATCTGTTTGGATCAATCTGGAAACAGAGAGGCTTTATGAAAAGTAGTGGGGGACCAAAACAGCATGAAAGTCAAATAAAAGCCTTAATACAAGCTATGATGGGCCCAAAAGAATTGGCCATAATATTTGGAATTGGCTTGATAATGTATTCGGACAATGGGGAGCATGGTTTGCAAAGGCAGGGGTTATAATAGTAGTAGTAATAATCATAATTGGACTAATCTTTTGTTGTTTACTGCCTGCTTTGAGATCTTTTATTACCAGACTAATGATGCGACAAATGGTAGTGCGAATGGAGAATGAACAAATCCCCGAACAAGAAGTCCAGGAATGGGGTCAAGTTGAATTACCCCCACCGAATAGACTCATGATAACTTTGATTGAGACTGACGCTCCTTGTTTTGCAATGTAGCACTAAAGACTGCAAAAGAGGGGAAGATCTGTTTCAATGCGTTAAAAGAAGATGGAAATTTGATTTGTATACCAGTGATCAGTATTTTCCTTCCTCAGGAACAAGGACTGTTGACACAAACTCTACCGCTCAAGTTCATGGTTCATCGAATTCGACCCAGGAAACTGAGCTATCAACTGAACTGACAAAACAAGAGAAATCACTGAAATTGAAGCTGAAAGACTGTATAAACTAAATAGTAGTAGCGGCAACTAAGCGCGGGAAAAGAATTGTGTAAACTGTGATAAATTGTACTCTCTCTCCTTGTGATAGCATGGGAAAAGTAGGCGTAGGATGGATGGGGATAATACTAGTACTTAGTATGGGGGGTGGCAAGAGTAAAAATGAACAGGAAGAAGACAGATCGCATATAAATACTTACCTATATATGTCATATATGTATGCAGAAAGATTGAACATAAGCAAATGTTGGGTCTGCACTCATGTCCCAAGCCATTCCCAAGAAGGCCTACCACTCCAGTCTCTCCCTTTTCAGATTTCAGAAACTATAGAATGGATATTGAGACAAAATAAGACAGGGGAAGGAGGAAACATGACAATGTGGGAGTCAGCTGGGTATAGAATAACCAGGTTTGCTACATGGTACCAACCAACCTACGACCATTCCCAGTTTCCACCTGTACCGACGGTCCTAAAATCAAATGGACCAGGATCCTTCTGTTTAAAGAAAAATGTGGATGGAGCAAGAGTTGGAGAAAGTAAATGTCAGCAAACTGTAGAATGGCAACCACCTGTGAAAGATTTAAGTACAGCTGGTATGTTCAAAATAGACTGGACTGAAATATGCAACATCACATCAAGCAACGTGTGGGAAGGAAAAGCTGTACAACCTTGGATGACGTTGGCTGATAACTTTACGGCCTACAATGGAACTTACTTATATGCGGTACAAAGGCATATCCCTGGCTTCCTGCGAACTGGACAGGCTCCTGTTATCTGGGATATGTAGTGCCCTATATGCACCACATGCCTTCCCTACGAAGCTACCCTTCGCGAGCAAAACGAACAATCAGTAAGACTGACTGGTTCTTTATGATGGCCTTTCCATTACATGGGACAGGAAGAACGGCAAACATGTTAATTCTGATGGCCACAGCCCTGCAACAACCGGCTAATATCACTGCAGCTGAAGCTCGAAAAACAGGGCAAGCCTTGACAGAAGTATCAGCAGAACTGATGGCAGTCCGCACAGTAGCCCTGCAAAATAGACTGGCTTTGGACTATCTATTGGCCTCGCAGGGAGGAACATGTGCCATAATTTAACAAGAATGCTGTACTTACATACCAGATAAATCTGAGAATATAACTAACCTTGCAAAGCATATCAAGGCACAAGCAGACCAACTCCAAAAGATAGGTCACGAATTCCATGATTATAACCCACCTGGATGGTTAGGATGGGTAGGAAATGGGATGTTTGATTGGATTTTTAAATCATTTATGTTACTGTTGCTTATAATAGTAGGGATAGCATTAGCAGGATGCTTATGTCGATATGTAATTAATAGGGCAATGGACAGCATGTACCATTATCCAAAGATGTGCGGGTTAGGTTGATTGGCCAGGTTAAAATTGCCCCTGAGATGCGTAGGTTAGAGGGATTAGCGGGTAAATATGTGGGGGTAGGGCCTGGGTGGGATTGTGGTCGGTGCACTGTAGGGTTTCTATGATTTCTATGATTATCAATAGTTTGAAAATAAGAGGAGATAATATGACTCTAGATACCATACGCATAGAGGGAAATACTTAAATGATCAAGCAAAATCAAGGAGGGAGAGATGTGTTAGTACAAAGTGTATGAAATGTATTCATGCAAAAATGTATTTTAATGAACTATCAGGTAAAGGAAATCTGGAGGAGCAGTTCGCAATTAGGCTATTAATAAACAAAAAGGGATATTGATCCTACACTTGAGCTCCTCCACATTTCGTGAAACCAAACATAACGAAGACATATATTGGGAAAATATATCAAGAAATAGTTTAGTGAGACAATGATGTCTCAAAGAGGGCATATGTAAGGGATAATCATTGAGACGACATATATTGGAAGGAATAATTATTAGGACACATGGATACTCACATAAATGAACATAAAGGCTAAAAGAAGTCAAGGAAACACACAGAAGCTGAAAGTAATTTCTTAAATATACGTGAGAAAGTCAGACAACGGGAAAAAAGACTTGGCATAGCAGGATGCCCTACAATGGTTGAACAAGCAACAACCTTGGCTGATTAGACAATAAACTTCAGATAAGAAGGCAGGATGTAACCACAGTGATATCATAGCACATTCATTAGTGAAAAAACAGAAAGAAGGCAGATAACGTAGGTCTAGTAAATCATGGTGGCTAACGAAAAGTGGCCTTGGGGTCTGCAACAAAAAAACCTTGACTGTAAGATAAGAATGATGAAATATGAAGCTAAATGTGGATAAAAAGGACTTTCAGAGCACTGGTTTTTTGGATTCGTCTGGAACTCCCGGCTTTATTGAAATGTATTAGCTAATAAAGCCTTGCTGCCTGGAAGATCAAGACTCAGACTCTCTATTCTGATTGATGAACTCTTCTTGCCGTCCACGGGGAACCACGGCAATACCTCACCCTGGATCCCGTGAGATTTAATCTTATGCAACAACCTACCATGCGGTATCTTGTCAAAGGCCTTGCTAAAATCCATGTAGATAACATCAACTGCACTTCCCCCATCTGCCTTCTTGGTTACCCCTTCAAAAAACTAAATCAAATTTGTGAGACATGATTTTCCACTCACAAAGGCATGCTGACTGTCTCTAATCCGTCCTTGCGTCTCTAAATGCCTGTAGATCCTGTCTCTCAAAATACCTTCCAACACTTTACCCACCACAGATGTGAGGCTCACTGGTCTGTCGTTCCCAGGTTTTTTCCTACAGCCCTTTTTCAACAAAGGCACAACATTTGCCACTCTCCAATCTTCAGGCACCTCCCCCGTGACTGTCGATGATTCAAATACCTCGGCTAGTCGACCTGAAATTTCCTCCCTCGCCTCCCACAATGTCCTGGGATACACTTCATCAGGTACCAGGGATTTATCTACCTTGATGCGCTTTAAGACTTCCAGCACCTCTTTCTCTGTAATCTGTACATTCCTCAAGACATCACTATTTATTCCCGCAAGTTCCATAACATCCATGCTTTTCTCAACAGTAAATATGGATGAGAAATATTCATTTAGGATCTCACCAATCCCTTGTGGATCTGCACATAGATGACCTTGTTGAACCTTAAGAAGCCCTGCTCTCTCCCTTGTTACTCTTTTGCCCTTTATGTATTTGTAGAAGCTCTTTGGCTTCTCCTTAGCCGTATCTGCCAAAACAATCTTGCGTCCCCTTTGTGCACTCCTGATTTCTCTCTTAACTCTACTCCTACACCCCCCTATACTCTTCAAGAGAAGAGGTCATAGAGAAGGAAATGAAAGACAGCAGAATGCAGAGTTACAGCCACAGCTCGGGTGCACCGAAAGAGCAACTTAATGCGAGGTAGTTCCATTCAAAAGTCTGATGGCAGCACGGAAGAAGCTGTTCTTGAGTCGGTTGGTACCTGACCTCAGACCTTTGTATCTTTTTCCCGATGGAAAAAGGTGGAAGAGAGAATGTCCGTGGTGCATGGGGTCCTTGATTATTCTGGCTGCTTTGCCGAGGCAGCAAGAAGTGTGGACAGAGTCAGTGGATGAGATGCTGGTTTGCGTGATGGATTGGGCTATATTCACGACCTTTTGTAATTCCTTGCGGTCTGGGGCAGAGCAGGAGCCCAGACCAAGCTGTGATACAACCAGAAATAATGCTTTCTGGTGCATCTGTAAAAGTTGGTAAGAGTCGTAGCTGACATTCCAAATTTCCTTCGTCTTCTGTGATAGTAGAGATATTGGTGAGCTTTCTTAACCATAGTGTCAGCAATGGGGGACCAGTGCAGGTTGTTAGTGACCTGGACACATAAAAACCTGAAGCTCTCGACCCTTGCTACTTGGATGGATGTCAGAGCCATCGGACGATCGTCATTAAGGCACGCTGCTTGTTTGATCTTTGCTACTGGGATAATGATCGTCTTCTTGAAGCAGATAGGGAACTCAGATTGTTGTAACGAGAGTTTGAAGATGATTGCAGATACCCCCGCCAGCTGATCCGCGCAGGGGGGTGTGAGTGCTTGTCCGTGTACCCCATCCGGGCCAGTCGCTTTCCATGGGTTGAGCTTCGAGTCGGCTGCTCTGACATCTGCAATGGTGACCTCGGACACAGCTTCATCCGAGGCTTCGGGGTCGAGGACATGCTGCCGCTGACCTCATGCTTAACATGGGCATAGAACGCATTGAGCTTATTCGAGAGGGGTCCGTTGGAGTCAGTGATTTTACAAGCCTTCATCTTGTTGCCTGCTATGTCTTGCAGACTTTGGCATAGTCGGTGGGGGCCTGTTTGGCTCGGATGGGACAATAGCTTGGTCCGGTACTGGCTTTTTGACATCTTTGATGGATCTGTGTCCATGATATCTGGTTTCTTGTATCGGTCAGAGTTGGACGCCTCAGACCGAGACCTCAGTAAGCAGTGGATACCCTGTTCATCCATGGTTTCTCGTTGGGAAACACACGCAATATATTCTTGGGCACACAGTCTTCTCCACGCTTCCTAATGAAGTCAGTTACTGTAGTGACGCACTCGTTCAGGCTGGTTGCAGAGTTTTTAAATACTGACCAGACCACAGACCCTAAGCAGTCACGGAGGAGATCTTTCGATTCCTCAGAACAACAATTCACGACTTTATTTGATGGATTCTCCCACTTTAGTTTCTACTTGACAGCCTGTAGCAGGAGCACAGTCTTGTGGTCTGATTTGTCTCACTCTCTCTTACCCCAGTTGTGTCTTTCCTAATGCAGACGCTCAAAGAACAAAGGCAAAGAAATGGACAGCACAGGAATAGGTCCTTCGACCGAGGGCAGCACGGTAGCACAGTGGTTAGCACTGCTGCTTCACAGCTCCAGGGACCTGGGTTCGATTCGCGGCTTGGGTCACTGTCTGTGTGTAGTTTGCACATTCTCCTCGTGTCTGCGTGGGTTTCCTCCGGGTGCCCCGGTTTCCTCCCACAGTCCAAAGATGTGCAGGTTAGGTTGATTGGCCATGCTAAAATTGGCCTTACAGTCCTGAGATGCGGAGGTTAGAGGGAATAGTGGGTAAATATGTTGGGATATGGGGGTAGGGCCTGGGTGGGACTGTCGTCGGTGCAGACTCGAGGCCGAATGGCCTCTTCCTGTGCTGTAGGGTTTTTATGATTCTATGACCCTCCAAACCTGTGCAGATCATGATGCCTTATTTTAAAATAAAACCTGCTGCGCTTACTCGGTCAGTATCCCTCTTACCTCCTATTAATGCATCAATCCAGATGCCTCTTAAAAGTTGCTAATGTGCCTGATTCCACCACCTCCCCTGGCAGCGCATTCCAGGCACCGACACTCTCTGTGTGGAAAACATCCCCCGCACATCTCCCTTAATATTTCATCCTGCCATCTTGAACCTGTGCCTCCTTGTAACTGAACCTTCCACCCTCGGAGAAAACCCTCTGACTATCCATCCTGTCTGTGCCTCCCACAATTTTGTGGACCTCTATCAGGTCTCCCCTCAGCCTTAGTCTTTCCAGTGAAAACAATCCTGATTTATTCAACCTCTCCTCATAGCCAGCGGAGCTGACTTCTCTCTCAGTTAAGTTACTGTTATAAACACCATTCCTCTCACAATAACGGCTTCCCCCATCATCACGCCCTCACTCCCGTCCCATCTATCCTTCTGTCTTCCTCTGTTTCACATTCACTCGCTCAGAGTCTTCCTCTCTCACTCTTATCCATTCATTTTCCCAGCCTCGCACCCTTTCTAGATTCAGCCCATCCCACAAGCCGTCCCTCTCTCTCCTGACCATCTCTCTCCTTCCACATCTGGGCACGTTTCTGAACACTGTATCAGATGTGGGTCCAGTGTCATTTGGAGCCTGTGCATTGCTGGTCACAGTTAAATCTGTTATTTTACTGCTCTAAGAGGTGATGTGATTGTATCTGCTGCAGGGCCTGAATTTTCTGAGATGTCCCATTGTTTCTGAATATTTTCTCAGTTTGAGAAGCTGCAGTAGATTTCGGGATAAAAACACATTTCTTTGCAGACTAAATAGTTGCAAATCATTGATCAACAGAATTTTGCAATTGATGTTAAACTCTAACCTACTTAAATCACATCACAGAATGTCCACAGTTAAAGATCACACAGAGAGACACGGTAACAATTGGGACTCAATTACTGAAACGTCACAGTCCAGTAACAGATATCACTGAAACTATCTGAGATCGAGAGGTGGGACTGATGGTGTTTGAGTGGACAGCATCTTTCCACTTGTTATTAGTTGATAAATGTGATCAACAGAATCCAGTGTTTGGAAGTAAGTCAATACTAAAAATAAATATTTTCCATCACTGAACTCAATTTCGAAATCTGTTTGTTCATATATTTCAAAAAAACTTCAAACCAGGTTTCTGCCACAATGTCCCTAAGGTGACTTTACAGTGTATAAATTAAAGGCTTTGGGAATATATAACGTCAGGTGTTAAAGTCAGAGAGACTGCCAGCAGCTCGAAGGGACACATCACTTCACACTGAAGATGCACACTGACCTGGCTGAAAAAACGTTCTACACAATCATTGCCATTATTGGTGTTCCAGGTGAGTGACTCTAACCATTGAGGTTGTGTAAATCTGTGTGTGAGCCGCTCTCTGATTCTAAACTCTGAGTGAAAATGCTCCGTGCTGATCTCGTGGTCACTGTTATACAGCAGCTACGTGAGAGTTGCAATTCATTTAACTCAAACGTCTGGCAATATCTCTGTGTTTTTAATCCTTTTCATCAACTGACAATGAGCCTCTGTATGTTATTCACGGGCTCACTACTCAATGAAGTTAATGTATTGAGGAGTGAACTACTCAATCTTATCTATTGTAAGATTGGACCTCAGTGAAGGTGATCTCTCTGAAATAATGTTCAGTGGGAGTAAGAATATAATGGAAATTTGAGTGTGGGTCACTAACCAGAGTGGAATCCCTGACACCAGTGAACAAGTATTGCAGGGTATATTTGTCAGTGTAAAATTTTACTGATTGTGGTTCTTTCACCTGAGTGGAATATCTGATCGAAGTCTCCATTAATATCTGGCACCATCTGTCCAAGTAGAATTGTATTGTGTTTCGGAAAAGAATTGCAATGAAATAAGTTGATTCAGTTTTAAATATATCCTATTTTAATTTGGTGAGTGAGATGCCCATTCTGTGGAGCTGCCTCAGTCTTTTATCTTTGGAATATGTTGAAAACAGGAAGATTTTGGCTTTGTTTGGTGGTCAGTGGATGATGTGAAATTTCTCCATACCTCGGCTTTGTATTGAAAAGAAAGAGGTTTCAGCGATTTCCTGATATTTAAACAAACCAATTACAAACCGTGCAGTATTCAGGGATTGTCAAACATTTTGTGAATTGTTCACATTTCCATTGATCTATAAATGAACTCCAGTGGTTTTTTTTCTGGGTTGTTGTGGTTCTGTCTGAACTGTGTTGCTTCTGAAAGCGATTTGTGAATCTGATCACCTGAAGCCCTGAACTCCTCGAAAACATTCAGATACTTGATTTCGACAGAGTGATTGGGAAACATATTGTTCTGATCAGAATGAAGAACCTGACACTGAGCTGTGGTGAAATTAATTTCCAATTCCAATACCCAATTTGCAAGTTTATAATTTATTATTAACGTGTTATTGTATTTACATAGAACATAGAACATAGAACAGTACAGCACAGAACAGGCCCTTCGGCCCACGATGTTGTGCCGAGCTTTATCTGAAACCAAGATCAAGTTATCCCACTCCCTGTCATCCTGGTGTGCTCCATGTGCCTATCCAATAACCGCTTAAATGTTTCTAAAGTGTCTGACTCCACTATCACTGCAGGCAGTCCATTCCACACCCCAACCACTCTCTGCGTAAAGAACCTACCTCTGATATCCTTCCTGTATCTCCCACCACGAACCCTATAGTTATGCCCCCTTGTAATAGCTCCATCCACCCGAGGAAATAGTCTTTGAACGTTCACTCTATCTATCCCCTTCATCATTTTATAAACCTCTATTAAGTCTCCCCTCAGCCTCCTACGCTCCAGAGAGAACTGCCCTAGCTCCCTCAACCTTTCCTCATAATCCTACCCTCCAAACCAGGCAGCATCCTGGTAAATCTCCTCTGCACTCTTTCCAGCGCTTCCACATCCTTTTTATAGTGAGGTGACCAGAACTGCACACAATATTCCAAATGTGGTCTCACCAAGGTCTTGTGCAGTTGCAGCATAACCCCATGGCTCTTAAACTCCAACCCCCTGTTAATAAAAGCTAAAACACTATAGGCCTTCTTCACAGCTCTATCCACTTGAGTGGCAACCTTTAGAGATCCGTGGATATGAACCCCAAGATCTCTCTGTTCCTCCACAGTCTTCAGAACCCTACCTTTGACCCTGTAATCCACATTTAAATTAGTCCTACCAAAATGAATCACCTCACATTTATCCATTTGCCATTTTTCAGCCCAGCTTTGCATCCTATCTATGTCTCTTTGCAGCCTACAACAGCCCTCCACCTCATCCACTACTCCACCAATCTTGGTGTCATCAGCAAATTTACTGATCACCCTTCAGCCCCCTCCTGGGGGATAGATAGAGTGAACGTTCAAAGACTATTTCCTCGGGTGGATGGAGCTATTACAAGGGGGCATAACTATAGTGTTCGTGGTGGGAGATACAGGAAGGATATCAGAGGTAGGTTCTTTACGCAGAGAGTGGTTGGGGTGTGGAATGGACTGCCTGCAGTGATAGTGGAGTCAGACACTTTAGAAACATTTAAGCGGTTATTGGATAGGCACATGGAGCACACCAGGATGATAGGGAGTGGGATAGCTTGATCTTGGTTTCAGATAAAGCTCGGCACAACATCGTGGGCCGAAGGGCCTGTTCTGTGCTGTACTGTTCTATGTTCTATGTTCTATGTCCTCTAAGTCATGAATAACTATGACAAAGAGCAGAGGACCAAGCACTGATCCCTGCGGCACTCCGCTAGCAACCTGCCTCCAATCCGAACATTTTCCACCACCACCACCCTCTGTCTTCAATCAGACAGCCAGTTACCTATCCAGTTACCTATCCAGTTACCAATTTAGGTGTATTCTTCCACTCTGCTCATTCTCATTCTCAGTTTGGATTGGTTGGTACATTTTGGAACTATAATTTTGCTTCCCTATTCCATATTGTTGATGTAAATTCATGAGGGGAAAGTCGTGCTTGACGAACATGTTGGATTTTTATGAAGATGTGACGAGGGCGGTTGATGGAGGAGAACCGGTGGATGCGGTGTTTTTGGATTTCCAAAAGGCGTTTGATAAGGTGCCCCATAAAAGGCTGCTGAAGAAGATTAGGGCACACGGAGTTGGGGGTAGTGTGTTAAAGTGGATTGGGGACTGGCTATCCGACAGGAAGCAAAGAGTCGGAATAAATGGGTGTTTTTCTGGTTGGAGGAAGGTAACTAGTGGCGTGCCGCAGGGATCGGTACTCGGGCCGCAACTGTTTACCATTTATATAGATGATCTGGAGGAGGGGACGGAGTGTAGGGTAACGAAGTTTGCAGACGACACAAGGATAAGTGGAAAAGTGAATCGTGTGGAGGACGGAGAAGATCTGCAGAGAGATTTGGACAGGCTGAGTGAGTGGGCGAGGATATGGCAAATGGAGTATAACGTTGAGAAATGCGAGGTTATACACTTTGGAGGAAATAATAACAAATGGGATTACTATCTCAATGGAAACAAATTAAAACATGCTACCGTGCAAAGGGACCTGGGGGTCCTTGTGCATGAGACGCAGAAGCCCAGTCTGCAGTTACAACAGGTGATCAAGAAGGCAAATGGGATGTTGGCCTATATTGCGAGGGGGATAGAATATAAAAGCAGGGATGTCTTGATGCACCTGTACAGGGCATTGGTGAGGCCGCAGCTGGAATACTGTGTGCAGTATTGGTCCCCTTATATGAGGAAGGATATATTGGCATTGGAGGGAGTGCAGAGAAGGTTCACCAGGTTGATACCGGAGATGAGGGGTTTGGATTATGAGGAGAGGCTGAGGAGATTGGGTTTGTACTCGTTGGAGTTTAGAAGGATGAGGGGGGATCTTATGGAGACTTATAAGATAATGCGGGGGCTGGATAGGGTGGAGGCGGAGAGATTATTTCCACTTAGGAAGGAAGTTAAAACTAGAGGACACAGCCTCAAAATAAAGGGGGGTCGGTTTAAGACAGAGTTGAGGAGGAACTTCTTCTCCCAGAGGGTGGTGAATCTCTGGAATTCTCTGCCCACTGAGGTGGTGGAGGCTACCTCGCTGAATATGTTTAAAGCGCGGATGGATGGATTCCTGATCGGTAAGGGAATTAAGGGTTATGGGGATCAGGCGGGTAAGTGGTACTGATCCACGTCAGATCAGCCATGATCTTATTGATTGGCGGGGCAGGCTCGAGGGGATGGATGGCCTACTCCTGCTCCTATTTCTTATGTTCTTATGTTCTTATGTTCTTAAATGGTGAAGGACAGTGATCCCAGCGCTGATCCTCGTGGAAAACCACTTCCCACCTTCCAGCAGTCAGAGTAAATCCCTTTAACTCCCACTGCCTGTGTTGTGTCTTTGTCACCAGCTTCGAGTCATTCTGCTGCTGGTCCTCTAACTCCACTTGCTCTGAGTTTACTGAAGTCTGTTAACTTACTGAAGGTATCTAGAAACGCCATGTGTCGGACATCGACCAGATTATTCCTGATAATTGCTAAAATTATTCAATGAAATCTGTCAAGAATGATCTTAATTTTGAAACATGTGCTGAATGCTCTTTATCACAGCCTGTGTTACTTGATGTATTTTTTTTTACTCTTTTGAAGTTAGTTCATTTATTTTTATATGTTGAGGTTGTGACTGGACAACTGCTCTTTGGATTTTTAAAAATTTAATTTCTGTTTAAACTCAAGAAAGAACATAAACCTTCTATTGTTTTCCATTCCAGTGGGTAACTTCTGATGATCAGCTGCTTAAGAAGGCAGACATGACAATTTTCTTTATTAGCTGATGTATCGAAGATAGGAGCAGGGAGGTGATGATGGAGATGTATGAAACACTCATTTGTCTTCAGCTCGAGGACTGTGAGGAGTTCTGGTGACCTCACTAGACGGAGGATGTGATTGCTCTGGAAGGAACGCAAAGGAGATTCACCAGGATGTTGCCTGGGCAGCAGTGTTTCCGCAGTGAAGACAGGCTGGTTAGGCTGGGGTTGCTTTCCACAGAACAGTGAAGGCGGAGTGCGGACATCATTGAGGTGTTCAAAATTATGAGGGACAAAGATAGGATAGTTAAGAAGAAACTTCTTCCCCTGAGCAGAGGGGTCAATGTCCAAGGTGTGTAGACTAAGGTCAGGAGCAGGAGGGTTAGAGGGTTTCTGAGGAAAATAAAATGTTCCTGTGTCATTTCAGAAATGCTGCTGGTCATCCTGCACAGCAAGATCCCACAATCACACTGCAATGTGAGAGCAGCCAGATTTAAAACACAATTGTCGGTGTGAATTGGTGAAAATCTAAAACACATCATCACAGATTCACCCTCAGTAACACAATCACTGTTTCCAAATCCATCCTTTTGGGAGGAGCAAGGGATTGATTAAGGGAAGAAAAATAGAGTATGAAAGTAATCTACCATGGAACATGACAACTGACTTCAAAAAATATCTATCGGTATGTAAAAAGACACAGATTGACAAACTAGGACCTTTGCAGTCAGAAATGGGAGATACTCTAACGGGGGACAAAGTAATAGCTGAGGAATTAAATTGAAGATTGCTTCGATCTTCAGAAAGGAAGACATGAATAATGTGCCAAAAGTTCTGAGAGGAACAAGTTTTAGAGAGAAGCTGAAGGAAATTTGAATTTGCAGAGAAATGCTTTTGGGGAAAATGATGGGATTGAAGGTGGATAAATCTCCAGGTCCTGATAACCTTCATCCCAGAGTACTTAAGGAAGTCTTCCTGGGAATAGCAGATCCAATGGTGGTTCTTTTCCAATTTTATTGGACTCTGGGCTGATTCCTACAGATTGGAGGGTAGCTAATGCAAGCCCGGTATTCAGGCAGGACTGGAGAGAGAAAACAGTGAACTATAGACCAGTGAGCCTAACGTCGGTGCTGGGGAAGTTGCAAGAGTCAAATTTCAAGGATTTGATAACTCGGCATTTGGAAGGCAGCGCCATAATCAGACAAAGTCAGCATGGATTTACTAAAGGGAAATCATGATTGGAATATATTGGAATTGTTTGAGGGTGGAACGAGTAGAGTTGACCGAGGGGAACCAGTGGATGTGGTTTATTTAGTCTCCCAGAAGGGTTACTGAATGCATCATCTCCAAATTTGCAGATGGTACAAAGCTGGGTGGGAGGGTGAGCTGTGAGGAGGGTGCAGAGAATATTCAGCGTGATTTGGACAGGCTGAGGGTGTGGTCATACGCATGGCAGATGCAGTTTAATGTGGATCACTGTGAGGATATCGACTCTGGGAGGAATATTAGGAAGACAAGTTATTATTGAATGGGTGTAAATTGAGGGAGGTGGATTCTCATCAAAACCTTGGTCTCCTCGTGCATCATTCACTGCACGGAACCAGGCAGGTACAGCAGGCAGGAATGGAGCTAAATGGTCTGTAAGCTTTCATAGCGACATGATTCCTATTGAGGGATAGGGATGATTTGCTGCAATTTATAAAGGATTGGTGAGGCCACACCTGGAGAGTTTTGTACAGTTTTGGTGTCCTGATCTGAGGAAGGATGTCCTTGCTATAGAGGAAGTACAGCGACGGTTTACCAGGCTGATTCCTGGGATGGCAGGTCTGTAATATGAGGAGAGATTAGATTGGTTAGGATTATATTCAATAGAAATTTATAGAGTGAGAGGGGACCTCATAGAAACGTATTAAATTCTAACAGAATGAGGCAGGGTCGATTCAGAAAGAATGTTCCCAATGGTGGGGGAGTCGAGAACTCGGGGTCATAGTTTTAGAATTAGGGACAAACCTTTTGGAGCTGAGGTGGGGAGAAATTTATTCAGTCAGAGGGTGGTGAATGTGTGGGATTCACTACCACAGAATGTTGTTAAGACAATTGCATTCAGAATAGTGAGAGGGAATCTCATAGAAACTTATAAAATTCAAACAGGATTCGAACGGGTCGATTCAGAAAGAAAGTTACCAATGGTGGGGGAGTCCACAACTCGCTGTCTTCGTTTGATGATAAGGGAAAACCTTTTTAGAACTGAGGGGAGGAGAAATTTCTTCAGTCAGAGGGTGGTGAATGTGTGGAATTCACAGGCATTCTGTGACTTCAAAAATAAATGAGATATAGCTCTCGGGGCTAAAGGGATAAAAGGATATGGGGTCAGGGTGAATCAAGTTATTAAATTTGATGATCAGCCACAATAAAATTGAATGGTGGCGCAGGCTCCTACTCACGCTTCTAGTTTATATGTTTCAATGACTGGGGAGCTCGGCTGGAATGATACAGTGGAGGACCCCCTAAACACGTCCTATCTCCCCCCACCCACCCTCCCTCACCCCCCAACCCCCTCCCCCCGACACTTTATCTTCTCACCGCTCCCTTCCTCTCGGCCTTCTCTCTCTCTCTCTCTCTTACACCTTCCTCTTTTTCTCTCTCTCCCTCACTGATAACACAATCTAACAAGAACGTTGGGTGGGAGAGTTTGAAAACCGACAATTGCATCCTGAGTGGAATGAATTGACGCGGCTGCTGCAGTTTTATTTAATGATTGATCTCATAAAATTAAACACAGTAACTGTATGGAATGAAGCGAATGGAAAAGGCATCCTGAGGGCCCTGAGATTAGGCCTTTAATTGAGGCCTAGTCCCAGAGGATGCAATAAACCTTGGGGACAAAGAACAGGATTCTCGCCACCCCAGTGAAACAGAACTGTCCTTTCCAGCCCCAAAACATCCCACACACGGAGGGAAAGGGCAAGAGGGAAAAGAGAACCACTGTTCCCCACCATCTGTCCCGCCCGCACACCCCTCACACACCCCACTGTTCCCCACCCTCTGTCCCGCCCGCACACCCCTCACACACCCCACTGTTCCCCACCCTCTGTCCCGCCCGCACACCCCTCACACACCCCACAACAATAAAACAACAGCAAATCACAAGGGGGTTTTATTTTACATGAACTACAAGATGCAACATTGAAGCAAATGGTTGGAGAGAGAGAGGGAACGTTGTGATGACAGAGGCCGAGATATTGAACCCCCTGCCCTACCCACTCCCCTCAAAAAATAATAAATCCTCCAAATCGCACCACCCTGTCTAAAAACACAAACAGGACACAGGGATTGAGCATAAGTCTTTACCAAGGCCAGGGGTTTGATTTTTAGCCCCTCCACCCTCCCAAATTTCCCTTTTAAGTTGTGTGGTTACCATTTGCAGTTCTGTAAATGCTGCAAGTCATTGATGCACAGCACGATCCCATGGGTAGCAATGTTTCCACACCGCCCAGCCCAGTCGGCAAGTGGCTCAAACCTCAACTGGGACGAAACTGTTCATTTCCTCAGGATACATTTCAAAACAGACTGTCTCAGGACTGGAGTGTTTGAACATCACGCTTTCTGGAAAGATGTGACAGGGACATCAGCAGTTACTGCTCTCAGGAAACCCTCTACCCCCAAATCCTGTGACATTTTCCCTCCACCCCAACTCCACAATGTTCAGCTATCTCTCCCCCTGTTTAACCTGATACTCCCGTTTCTCTCTCACTCCCACATTCTGTAACATCAGCCTTTCCTCAGCCTGTCCCCCAACTCTCTCACTCCCTCTCTCTCACAAGCCATACAATGGAGATACAGAGACACAGATAGAGAGACAGTGACATGAGACAGAGGTTGATGCCCTTTTAACAAGCCACGCCAAATTCCCCGAAGAGGAATACCTTGCTTTGTGATGTGTGAAAAGTGTGTGGGAAGGTGTGAACTGTTCTTCATTAACATTCAGTGGTTAACCAACAGAAATATCTGACACTCAATTTAAGTGAACAATTAACAATTTATGTATTTAACCAGCAGGGAACTTTAGATAAAGAAGTAGCATTGTGATTAAAGTAAGATTCTACTGGAATGCAGTTCAAATAAACACAAGGACATTCATTAACAGAAAAAAAAAGAACATAATTTAGGAAAACCTTTGGCGTTCGTCTTTCTATTCCGCTGCTTGCGAGTTATTTCTGATTCAGATCGATAGATGGAGAGGTCTATTCAGTGATAATCAAAGCTGGAGAGAGCTGCTCTTTCCCTCTCTGGGCTTTGAGAGGTGGCAGTCCTTCAGTTGAACTGCAGGCAGGCAGTTGATCCGCTGTTTTTATACTGTGATGACCTCTGAATTTTCCTGCACCAGGAGTGATCTGATCTTGTCAACAACAATAAATTAACATTTGATAGCTTCCTGATAGCTGAGTGCCTTCTTTGAACTGATAGGCTGAACTCAAAATTCAAAAACCTGCAAAGCTTGTTACCATGGCGATGCTGATGCTTGGCCTTTGCTGCAAATGTTGCAGTCGGTGTACTCTGGCTGTACCTGCATTTGAAGCCTCCAAGCATTGACACAAGTGCAGCTTGAAAGGGACACAAAACCAGCTTTTAAAGGGACAACACTTCACAAACTTAGCTTCCCAACACCAGACATAGAGCGAGAGCTCCGACAATCACCACCACAGCAAACTGTATTCAAATAGAACCCTGTGCATTTCATTCACCCTCACATTTATCTCTCTGCCTCACACACATTTTTTATTCCACAATTACACCCGCTTCTCGTTAAAGAACTTTCATTCCAGGCCATCAAGAATTATTTACAGTGATGAGATTAATTGTTAATCTGACCTCACTGCTGTTAATTTAGAGATTTCTGATGCAACTTGGGCACAGGAAGATCCAAAGCACAGAGGCAGCTTCAAAATTCAGTTCAGAGTTTATGATAATTGTTTTCTGTGTGTGTGTTTCTTGTTTTAATGTACAAACTGAGGCTGCAATATTGGTCGCACAGTAAGATCCCACAGGCAGCAATGTGATATTGGCTGAATGTCCCCTCAGTCCTCTGCAGAAAGTGATCATGAACTCCCTCAGTCCCATTGTTCAGGTTGAAGCTTTTTTATATTCAAGGCCTTGGAGCCTTCTTTGCAGTCAGTGAGCGATTTTCAAAGAGGATGATCATTGTTACAAGGCAGGCAAAAGGCCCAGGACAGGCATGCACAGCAAGATCCCACAGCAGCTGCACTGTGAAACTAATCAAATGAGACACAGACCTTCCCCTGCGTCCATTCGCACACCTGCAGTGAGCCCCTTCCCCCAAAGCACCCAACACAAATCCCCACACACCTTCCACTCTGTGTGTGTGCATTGTCCCAAGTCTGGAGAATTCCCTTCACTTCCCTGGAAAGATAAAACTCTCTCTTAACACTGAGACAAGTTCTGCAGCAAGATCGCACAAGGTGCAGTTCGCAGTGTGGAGTGTGTTTTACACCGTTTAATGGAATGTAACCCTGAAAAGTGTGAGCTGATACACTTTGGAAGGAGTAATTTGACAAGGAAGTACTCAATGAATGTTCGGACTATAGGAAGATCTATGGTCGAATGTGACCTTGGCGTATTTGACCACAGATCTTTGAAAGCAGAAGGGCATGTTAGTAGGGAGGTGAAAATGGCACATGGGGACACTTGCCTTTATCAATCGAGGCATAGATGACAAAAGCAGGGAAGTAATGTTGGAATTGTCTCGATCTTTGGTGAGGCCCCAGCTGGAGTACTGTGTGCAGTTCTGATCGCCACATTATAGGAAGGATGTGTTTGCGCTGGATGGGGGGACAGAGGAGATTCACCAAGATGCTGCCTTGGATGGAAGATCAACGTTATGAAAAGAGGTTGCGTGTGCTTGGGTTATTAACGTTTTAGCAGAGAAGACTGAGGGGCGACCTGATCGAGGAAGACAAGATTATGAGGGCCATGGACAGAGTGGATGAGGAGCAACTGTTCCCCATATCTGAAGGGTCAGTCACGAGGGGACATAGGTTCACGGTGGGGGTAAGGAGGTTTGGGGGGGGGGGTGAGAAAATATGTTTTTCCCCAGAGGGTGGTGAGGGTCTGGAATGCGCTGCCTGGGAGGGTGGCGGAGGTGGGTTGCCTCACATCCTTTAAAAGGTATGTGGATAAGCACTTGGCACAACATAACATTCAGGGATCTGGGCCAAGTGCTGACAGATGGGGTTTGGTGGGATTTCAGGTATTTCTAATGTGACAGTGCAGACTCGATGGGCCGAAGGGCCTCTTCTGCTCTTGTATGATTCTATTATTCTATAACCTCTCATTCTTGGTTCTCCTCATTCTCTCTCACTCTTTCCTTCCCTCCATTTCTTCCAATCAGACAGAAACATTGAAATGGAGAGAGTTCCACAGAGAGAATCTTCTAAACCTGAATTAAAATGCCATCCCTGCTCGATCCTGCCCACCCCCTGTCCCCTCTCAGTCTCTAGAAGCCGCTCAACTCCCTCTTTCAGTTTGGGAAGCGGCTGCTGATTCCTTCAGGACACTTTTTAAATCCTCCCAGACTATCTGACAGGGTTTGAGTGGAGCTGCAGCTAGTGACCACACACTGGAGACCCTCACATCCTGTCTCTCTTTCTCAAATGCTGTCCCTCCATCACCACCTCTGCTTTGACCTTCCACTCCCCTCGGGCCTCCCTCTGTCTCTGCTCCACTCCCTCCTTCTCTTTTCTCCTCCTGCCACTATCGCTCTCTCTCATTGTAAAGATGGATGTTCTTATCTAGGGCCAGGTCTTTGCAACCACACCCACCACCTCTTACTCCATCCCTCCTTCTAACTTCCTATTTCTGTCCATATCTCTGCTTCTTTCCCTCTCTTTCATGTGCACTGTGTTGAAAGGAGCGATGCAATATTTCTGAGCCACACTGCCAATAACCACAAACCATATTGCTGTGAGGGGGTGGGAAGAACCACCTTATCTGGGGGTCTCCAGTTAGGAATCAGTGCCCAGCTTCCTGTCTCTGGGGAATAGCCTCAGTCAGAGCCCTGAGATTCCTTATTTACACAAATCAATCAAAAGATCGATTCATTTATTCATAAATAACTACTGGGAGGCTCATTTAAAAAGTCTACCAAAGGAATGGACACAGCTTGTCCCCAGTTTAAAGAGGGGAGTTTATCTCTTTCTGTCACTGAGGGGATATGTATCCAAACTCAGAATTCACATGGAGCTGGGTGGAGGATTACACCAAGCGCCAGGCTGGGGGAATGACATGTCTCCCCCCACCCCACCCACTTTGTCCTCTCTAGATATGGTCACAGTGCTGCCCATGGGATCATGCTGTGCTTAAAATCCCCACAAAGAAAGCTGGAAAGGGAGAGGGAGAGATTCTACAGGGAGGTGAACAGGAATGGGGAGAAAGCGAGATGGAGAGAGCAATACTGGGGTGAGATAGAGAGATATGGGGAGAAACAGGAGGAGAGAGAGAACAACTGGAGAGCGATAGGGAGATATGGGGTAAAGTTATAATGTGAATGAAGAATGGAAACGCACTGGATAAGAGAGAAATCCAGATAGAGGGAATAAAGCTGGTTGGAGAGAAGGAGAGTTTTGGAAGAGATAGATAGGGAAGCAAAGTAGACGGCACAGAGAGAGGGAGAGAAGAAAGGAAAAAAGAGACGGACAGTGGATATAATCTGTAAATTAGAAGCAGAAAAGCTGCGGAGGAGAGTCAGAATGGAGAGGAAATCTGGAGAGGGGAAGTTAAATAGAAAAATCCAGAATTGACTTCCAGCTCCACCAGCTGTCCAGTCCAGAGAGGTGTTCAATCCGGGGTGGGCTCTGATAATTGGGTGCAGGAAGGGATTGCAGATTCTATCTCTGTCCACTTTGGGTCTAATTGGGAAACCCGTCCAGTCTGAATTAACCCTGGAAAACACATCAGGTGAGAAATGCAATCTGTGTGAAATATTTGAATGATGAGAATGTGCAGATTTGCTCCATCAAAGTGAGAGATGTGTAATTCACAGCTTCCTGTCCCCCAGTCCCTACTTAACCAGCGGTGTTACATTGGCTACTTTCCAATCTGCAATGTTAATCTCTAACACAACTCCTCCAACAACCCCGCCACCCCGGGAACCCCATTGGATTGATGCTGAAATCCTCTCCTTACTGTGGCTTCACACATGGGGAATGTTCACTCACTCATTTCCCGCCTCTTGTCCCTTTTTCACTGACAGTTAATTTAGTGGGAATTGTGATCCTGAGTCGGGGAAAGTGTGGCCTCTCCACCTGCACCACTCGCTACCTGGTGGGCATGGCAGTGGCGGATCTGCTCTTCATCATCTTTACCCCCATTCTCAGCAAGATAAATGGTTATTATTTCCCGCTGAGTTTCCTGTCCCTCACCTCTGTGTGTCGTGTTCTCTCTGTCCTGCTGTCTGCAGCCACAGACTGTTCAGTCTGGTTCACCGTCACTTTCTCCTTTGATCGATTTGTGGCCATTCGCTGCCAGAAACTGAAAACTAAATATTGCACCGGGAAAACTGCGGCTGTGGTTCTGGCAACAACCGGCCTCCTGCTCTCTGTGAGAAGCATCCCCATGTACTTTACACTGGAACCTGGGTGGATAATGGACAATGTCCAGTGGAGCTGTAGGACAAAGACAAGCTATTGGACTGATCCTGGCTGGGTTGGATTTACCTGGTTTGATCGGGTTTTAACCCCATTGCTCCCATTCGGTTTAATCCTGGTGATTAACGCTCTGACAGTCAGACACATTTTGGTGACCAGTCGAGTCCGGAAGGGACTGAGGGCTCAGAGTCAGGGAGAGAATCGCAGAGACCCCGAGATGGAGAGCAGAAGGAAGTCAATGATTTTACTTTTCAGCATTTCCGGGGCTTTCATTCTCCTCTGGGCCGTGTATGTTATATAAATTATCTATTTGAAAGTGAAAGGATTAATTTACCTCACTCTTCCTGAATACACATTTCAACAAGTCGGATGGATGCTGCAGGATGTAAATTGCTGCACAAACACATTTATTTACGCGGTGACTCAATCCAAGTTCAGGGAGCAGATCAGGATCGCAGTGAAATATCCGCTCACATCAATTATTCAATTAATGAAGAAACAAAACTGACTGACAGCCAATCACAGAGCGGGATCACTAAATCACCGCCTCAGCCAATCACAGAGTGGTTTCACTAAATCACCGCCTCAGCCAATCACAGAGTGGGATCACTAAATCAGCGCCTCAGCCAATCACAGAGTGGGATCACTAAATCACCGCCTCAGCCAATCACAGAGCGGGATCACTAACTCACCGTATCAGCCAATCACAGAGCGGGATCACTAAATCACCACCTCAGCCAATCACAGAGCGGGATCACTAAATCACCACCTCAGCCAATCACAGAGCGGGATCACTAAATCACCACCTCAGCCAATCACAGAGCGGGATCACGAAATCACCGCCTCAGCCAATCAGAGACTGGATTGCAAAATGATCGCCTCAGCCAATCAGAGGCCAGCTCGACTACTGCCCGAATCAGCCAATCAGAATTGCCGCTCACTTCCTGACAGCCATGTCCACCAATGACTGGTCTCTGCACTTTGACTGACAGCGGATGAGCCAATCAGAGGCTGCGCTTTCTGAATGACAGCCGTGTCAGCCAATCAGAACACCAGCAGCTAACGGCCCCGCCCCCAGAGCAAATCCGGGAGTGACAGACACCTCAACCAATCAGGAAGCTGGTGTCAGTGTGTGAGGGTCTGTGTCCATGTGTGTGTCACTGTGTGTGTGTCAGTGTGTGTCACTGTGTGTGTGTGTCAGTGTGTGTCACTGTGTGTGTGTGTGGGTCAGTGTGTATCACTGTGTGTGTGTCAGTGTGTGTCACTGTGTGTGTGTGTCAGTGTGTATCACTGTGTGTGTCAGTGTGTGTCACTGTGTGTGTGTGACAGTGTGTGTCACTGTGTGTGTGTCAGTGTGTGTCACTGTGTGTGTGTGTCAGTGTGTATCACTGTGTGTGTGTCACTGTGTGTGTGTGTGTGAGTCAGTGTGTGTCACTGTGTGTGTGTCAGTGTGTGTCACTGTGTGTGTGTCAGTGTGTATCACTGTGTGTGTGTCAGTGTGTCTCACTGTGTGTGTGTCAGTGTGTCTCACTGTGTGTGTGCATGTCAGTGTGTGTCACTGTGTGTGTGTCAGTGTGTCTCACTGTGTGTGTGCATGTCAGTGTGTGTCACTGTGTGTGTGTGTGTGTGTGTGTGCGTCAGTGTGTATCACAGTGTGTGTGTGTGTGTGTGTCAGTGTGTATCACTGTGTGTTTTTGTCAGTGTGTGTCACTGTGTGTGTGTGTATCAGTGTGTGAGGGTCAGTGCCGATGTTCTTGTCAGTGTGTGTCACTGTGTGTGTGAGTGTGTGTGTCAGTGTGCATCACTGTGTGTGTGTGTGGGTCAGTGTGTATCAGTGTGTGTGTGTGTCAGTGTGTACCACTGTCTGTGTGTCACTGTGTGTGTGTCACTGTGTGCGTGTCAATGTGTAACACTGGGTGTGTGTGTGTCAGTATGTATCACTGTGTGTGTGTGTCAGCGTGCATCACTGTGTGTGTGTGTATGGGTCAGTGTGTATCACTGTGTGTGTGTGTCAGTGTGATTCACTGTCTGTGTGTCACTGTGTGTGTGTGTGTCAATGTGTATCACTGGGTGTGTGTGTGTCAGTGTGTATCACTGTGTGTGTATGCCAGTTCGTGTCATTGTGTGTGTGTCAGTGTGTATCACTGTGTGTGTGTGTGTCACTGATTATCAATGTGTGTGTGTGTGGGTCAGTGTTTATCACTGTGTGTGTGTGGGTCAGTGTGTGTCACTGTGTGTTTGTCAGTATGTATCACTGTGTGTGTGTGTCAGTGTGTATCACTGTGTGTGTGTCACTGTGTGTGTCAATGTGTAACACTGGGTGTGTTTGTGTCAGTGTGTATCACTGTGTGTGTGTGTGTCAGTGTGTATCACTGTGTGCGTGTGTGTGTGTCAGTGTGTATCACTGTGTGTGTGTGTCAGTGTGTATCACTGTGTGTGTGTGTCAGTGTGTATCACTGTGTGTGGTTGTCAGTGCGTGTCATTGTGTGTGTGTCAGTGTGTATCACTGTGTGTGTGTGTCAGTGTGTATCACTGTGTGTGGTTGTCAGTGGGTGTCATTGTGTGTGTGTCAGTGGGTATCACTGCGTGTGTGAGCGACAGTGTCACTGTGTGTGAGTGTGTGTGTCAGTGTGCATCACTGTGTGTGTGTCACTGTGTGTGTGTGAGAGTCAGTGTGTGTCACTGTGTGTGTGTCAATGTGTATCACTGTGTGTGTGTATGTCAGTGTGTATCACTGTGTGTGTGTCAGTGTGTCTCACTGTGTGTGTGTCAGTGTGTCTCACTGTGTGTGTGCATGTCAGTGTGTGTCACTGTGTGTGTGTGTGTGCGTCAGTGTGTATCACAGTGTGTGTGTGTGTGTGTCAGTGTGTATCGCTGTGTGTTTTTGTCAGTGTGTGTCACTGTGTGTGTGTGTGTGTATCAGTGTGAGTGAGGGTCAGTGCCGATTTACGTGTCAGTGTGTGTCACTGTGTGTGTGAGTGTGTGTGTCAGTGTGCATCACTGTGTGTGTGTGTGTGGGTCAGTGTGTATCAGTGTGTGTGTGTGTGTCAGTGTGCATCACTGTCTGTGTGTCACTGTGTGTGTGTCACTGTGTGTGTGTCAATGTGTAACACTGGGTGTGTGTGTGTCAGTGTGTATCACTGTGTGTGTGTGTGTGTCAGCGTGTATCACTGTGTGTATGTGCGTCAGTGTGTATCATTGTCTGTGTGTCACTGTGTGTGTGTGTGTGTGTGTGTCAATGTGTAACACTGGGTGTGTTTGTGTCAGTGTGTATCACTGTGTGTGTGTGTCAGTGTGTATCACTGTGTGTGTGTGTCAGTGTGTATCACTGTGTGTGTGTGTCAGTGTGTATCACAGTGTGTGTGTGTCAGTGCGTGTCATTGTGTGTGTGTCAGTGTGTATCACTGCGTGTGTGAGCGACAGTGTCATTGTGTGTGAGTGTGTGTGTCAGTGTGCATCACTGTGTGTGTGTGTCAGTGTGTATCACTGTGTGTGTGTGTGAGAGTCAGTGTGTGTCACTGTGTGTGTGTCAGTGTGTATCACTGTGTGTGATTGTCAGTGTGTATCACTGTGTGTGTGTGGGTCAGTGTGTGTCAATGTGTGTGTGTGGGTCAGTGTGTAACAGTGTGTGTGTGTGTCAGTGTGTGTCACTGCGTGTGTGTGTCAGTGTGTCTCACTGTATGTGTGCGCGTCAGTGTGTGTCACTGTGTGTGTGTCAGTGTGTATCACTGTGTGTGTGTGTCAATGTGTCTCACTGTGTGTGTGCGCGTCAATGTGTGTCACTGTGTGTGTGTCAGTGTGTCTCACTGTGTGTGTGTGTGTCAGTGTGTATCACTGTGTGTGTGTATCACTGTGTGTGTGTGTGTGTGTGTCAGTGTGTATCACTGTGTGTTTTTGTCAGTGTGTATCACTGTGTGTGTGTGTGTGTGTGTGTCAGTGTGTATCACTGTGTGTTTTTTCAGTGTGTATCACGGTGTGTGTGTGTATCAGTGTGTGTGAGGCTCAGTGCCAATGTGTGTGTCAGTGTGTATCACTGTGTGTGTGTGTCAGTGTGTATCACTGTGTGTGTGTCACCTTGCGTGTCAGTGTGTGTCACTGTGTGTGTGTCAGTGTGTATCACTGTGTGTGTGTGTCAGTGTGTATCACTGTGTGTGTGTCACTGTGTGTGTGTGTGTCAGTGTGTATCACTGTGTGTGTGTGTCAGTGTGTGTCACTGTGTGTGAGTGTGTGTGTCAGCGTGCATCACTGTGTGTGTGTGTATGGGTCAGTGTGTATCACTGTGTGTGTGTGTCAGTGTGATTCACTGTCTGTGTGTCACTGTGTGTGTGTGTGTGTCAGTGTGTATCACTGTGTGTGTGTGTGTCAGTGTGTATCACTGGGTGTGTGTGTGTCAGTGTGTATCACTGTGTGTGTGTGCCAGTTCGTGTCATTGTGTGTGTGTCAGTGTGTATCACTGTGTGTGTGTGTGTCAGTGATTATCAATGTGTGTGTGTGTGGGTCAGTGTTTATCACTGTGTGTGTGTGGGTCAGTGTGTGTCACTGTGTGTGTGTCAGTATGTATCACTGTGTGTGTGTGTCAGTGTGTATCACTGTGTGTGTGTCACTGTGTGTGTCAATGTGTAACACTGGGTGTGTTTGTGTCAGTGTGTATCACTGTGTGTGTGTGTGTCAGTGTGTATCACTGTGTGTGTGTGTCAGTGTGTATCACTGGGTGTGTGTGTGTGTGTCAGTGTGTATCACTGTGTGTGTGTGTCAGTGTGTATCACTGTGTGTGGTTCTCAGTGCGTGTCATTGTGTGTGTGTCAGTGGGTATCAGTGCGTGTGTGAGCGACAGTGTCACTGTGTGTGAGTGTGTGTGTCAGTGTGCATCACTGTGTGTGTGTCACTGTGTGTGTGTGAGAGTCAGTGTGTGTCACTGTGTGTGTGTCAATGTGTATCACTGTGTGTGTGTATGTCAGTGTGTATCACTGTGTGTGTGTCAGTGTGTCTCACTGTATGTGTGGGTCAGTGTGTATCACTGTGTGTGCGTGTCAGTGTGTGTCACTGTGTGTGTGTCAGTGTGTCTCACTGTGTGTGTGCATGTCAGTGTGTGTCACTGTGTGTGTGTGTGTGTGTGTGCGTCAGTGTGTATCACAGTGTGTGTGTGTGTGTGTGTCAGTGTGTATCACTGTGTGTTTTTGTCAGTGTGTGTCACTGTGTGTGTGTGTGTGTGTGTATCAGTGTGAGTGAGGGTCAGTGCCGATTTACGTGTCAGTGTGTGTCACTGTGTGTGTGAGTGTGTGTGTCAGTGTGCATCACTGTGTGTGTGTGTGGGTCAGTGTGTATCAGTGTGTGTGTGTGTCAGTGTGTATCACTGTCTGTGTGTCACTGTGTGTGTGTCACTGTGTGTGGGTCAATGTGTAACACTGGGTGTGTGTGTGTCAGTGTGTATCACTGTGTGTATGTGCGTCAGTGTGTATCACTGTCTGTGTGTCACTGTGTGGGTGTGTGGGTCAATGTGTAACACTGGGTGTGTTTGTGTCAGTGTGTATCACTGTGTGTGTGTGTCAGTGTGTATCACTGTGTGTGTGTGTCAGTGTGTATCACTGTGTGTGTGTGTCAGTGCGTGTCATTGTGTGTGTGTCAGTGTGTATCACTGCGTGTGTGAGCGACAGTGTCACTGTGTGTGAGTGTGTGTGTCAGTGTGTATCACTGTGTGTGTGTGTGAGAGTCAGTGTGTGTCACTGTGTGTGTGTCAGTGTGTATCACTGTGTGTGATTGTCAGTGTGTATCACTGTGTGTGTGTGTGGGTCAGTGTGTGTCAATGTGTGTGTGTGTGTCAGTGTGTGTCACTGCGTGTGTGTGTCAGTGTGTCTCACTGTATGTGTGCGTGTCAGTGTGTGTCACTGTGTGTGTCAGTGTGTATCACTGTGTGTGTGTGTCAATGTGTCTCACTGTGTGTGTGCGCGTCAATGTGTGTCACTGTGTGTGTGTCAGTGTGTCTCACTGTGTGTGTGCGTGTCAGTGTGTGTCACTGTGTGTGTCAGTGTGTATCACTGTGTGTGTGTGTCAGTGTGTATCACTGTGTGTGTGTGTGTGTGTGTGTGTGTGTGTGTGTGTGTGTGTGTCAGTGTGTATCACTGTGTGTTTTTGTCAGTGCGTATCACTGTGTGTGTGTGTATCAGTGTGTGTGAGGCTCAGTGCCGATGTGTGTGTCAGTGTGTGTCACTGTGTGTGTGAGTGTGTGTGTCAGTGTGCATCACTGTGTGTGTGTGTGTATGGGTCAGTGTGTATCACTGTGTGTGTGTGTGCCAGTGTGATTCACTGTCTGTGTGTCACTGTGTGGGTGTGTGGGTCAATGTGTAACACTGGGTGTGTTTGTGTCAGTGTGTATCACTGTGTGTGTGTGTCAGTGTGTATCACTGTGTGTGTGTGTCAGTGTGTATCACTGTGTGTGTGTGTGTCAGTGTGTATCACTGTGTGTGTGTGTCAGTGCGTGTCATTGTGTGTGTGTCAGTGTGTATCACTGCGTGTGTGAGCGACAGTGTCACTGTGTGTGAGTGTGTGTGTCAGTGTGTATCACTGTGTGTGTGTGTGAGAGTCAGTGTGTGTCACTGTGTGTGTGTCAGTGTGTATCACTGTGTGTGATTGTCAGTGTGTATCACTGTGTGTGTGTGTGGGTCAGTGTGTGTCAATGTGTGTGTGTGTGTCAGTGTGTGTCACTGCGTGTGTGTGTCAGTGTGTCTCACTGTATGTGTGCGTGTCAGTGTGTGTCACTGTGTGTGTCAGTGTGTATCACTGTGTGTGTGTGTCAATGTGTCTCACTGTGTGTGTGCGCGTCAATGTGTGTCACTGTGTGTGTGTCAGTGTGTCTCACTGTGTGTGTGCGTGTCAGTGTGTGTCACTGTGTGTGTCAGTGTGTATCACTGTGTGTGTGTGTCAGTGTGTATCACTGTGTGTGTGTGTGTGTGTGTGTGTGTCAGTGTGTATCACTGTGTGTTTTTGTCAGTGTGTATCACTGTGTGTGTGTGTATCAGTGTGTGTGAGGCTCAGTGCCGATGTGTGTGTCAGTGTGTGTCACTGTGTGTGTGAGTGTGTGTGTCAGTGTGCATCACTGTGTGTGTGTGTGTATGGGTCAGTGTGTATCACTGTGTGTGTGTGTGTCAGTGTGATTCACTGTCTGTGTGTCACTGTGTGTGTGTGTGTCAATGTGTATCACTGGGTGTGTGTGTGTCAGTGTGTATCACTGTGTGTGTGTGCCAGTTCGTGTCATTGTGTGTGTGTCAGTGTGTATCACTGTGTGTGTGTGTGTGCCAGTGATTATCAATGTGTGTGTGTGTGGGTCAGTGTTTATCACTGTGTGTGTGTGGGTCAGTGTGTGTCACTGTGTGTGTGTCAGTATGTATCACTGTGTGTGTGTGTCAGTGTGTATCACTGTGTGTGTGTCACTGTGCGTGTCAGTGTGCATCACTGTGTGTGTGTGTGTGTGTGGGTCAGTGTGTGTCACTGTGTGTGTCAGTGTGTATCACTGTGTGTGTGTGTCAGTGTGTATCACTGTGTGTGTGTCACCTTGCGTGTCAGTGTGTGTCACTGTGTGTGTGTCAGTGTGTATCACTGTGTGTGTGTGTCAGTGTGTATCACTGTGTGTGTGTCACTGTGTGTGTGTGTGTCAGTGTGTATCACTGTGTGTGTGTCTGTCAGTGTGTGTCAATGTGTGTGTGTGCGTCAGTGTGTATCACTGTGTGTGTGTCAGTGTGTATCACTGTGTGTGTGTGTCAGTGTGTCTCAATGTGTGTGTGCGTGTCAGTGTGTCACTGTGTGTGTGTCAGTGTGTCTCACTGTGTGTGTGCGTGTCAGTGTGTCACTGTGTGTGTGTCAGTGTGTCTCACTGTGTGTGTGCGTGTCAGTGTGTGTCACTGTGTGTGTGTGTGTGCGTCAGTGTGTATCACTGTGTGTGTGTGTGTGTGTCAGTGTGTATCACTGTGTGTTTTTGTCAGTGTGTGTCACTGTGTGTGTGTGTATCAGTGTGTGTGAGGGTCATTGCCGATGTGTGTGTCAGTGTGTGTCACTGTGTGTGTGAGTGTGTGTGTCAGTGTGTATCACTGTGTGCGGGGGACAGTGTGTATCACTGTGTGTGTGTGTGTGTGTCAGTGTGTATCACTGTGCGTGTGTGGGTCAGTGTGTATCACTGTGTGTGTGTGTCAGTGTGTATCACTGTGTGTGTGTGTGTCACTGTGTGTGTGTGTCACTGTGTGTGTGTGTGTGTGTCAGTGTGTGCCACTGTGTGTGTGTGTGTCAGTGTGTATCACTGTGTGTGTGTGTGTCAGTGTGTATCACTGTGTGTGTGTGTGTGTGTGTCAGTGTGTATCACTGTGTGTTTTTGTCAGTGTGTATCACTGTGTGTGTGTGTATCACTGTGTGTGAGGCTCAGTGCCGATGTGTGTGTCAGTGTGTGTCACTGTGTGTGTGAGTGTGTGTGTCAGTGTGCATCACTGTGTGTGTGTATGGGTCAGTGTGTATCACTGTGTGTGTGTGTGTCAGTGTGATTCACTGTCTGTGTGTCACTGTGTGTGTGTGTGTCAATGTGTATCACTGGGTGTGTGTGTGTCAGTGTGTATCACTGTGTGTGTGTGCCAGTTCGTGTCAATGTGTGTGTGTCAGTGTGTATCACTGTGTGTGTGTGTGTGCCAGTGATTATCAATGTGTGTGTGTGTGGGTCAGTGTTTATCACTGTGTGTGTGTGGGTCAGTGTGTGTCACTGTGTGTGTGTCAGTATGTATCACTGTGTGTGTGTGTCAGTGTGTATCACTGTGTGTGTGTCACTGTGCGTGTCAGTGTGCATCACTGTGTGTGTGTGTGGGTCAGTGTGTGTCACTGTGTGTGTCAGTATGTATCACTGTGTGTGTGTGTCAGTGTGTATCACTGTGTGTGTGTGTCAGTGTGTATCACTGTGTGTGTGTCACCTTGCGTGTCAGTGTGTGTCACTGTGTGTGTGTCAGTGTGTATCACTGTGTGTGTGTGTCAGTGTGTATCACTGTGTGTGTGTCACTGTGTGTGTGTGTGTCAGTGTGTATCACTGTGTGTGTGTGTCAGTGTGTGTCAATGTGTGTGTGTGTGGGTCAGTGTGTATCACTGTGTGTGTGTCAGTGTGTATCACTGTGTGTGTGTGTCAGTGTGTCTCAATGTGTGTGTGCGTGTCAGTGTGTCACTGTGTGTTTGTCAGTGTGTCTCACTGTGTGTGTGCGTGTCAGTGTGTCACTGTGTGTGTGTCAGTGTGTCTCACTGTGTGTGTGCGTGTCAGTGTGTGTCACTGTGTGTGTGTGTGTGCGTCAGTGTGTATCACTGTGTGTGTGTGTGTGTCAGTGTGTATCACTGTGTGTTTTTGTCAGTGTGTGTCACTGTGTGTGTGTGTATCAGTGTGTGTGAGGGTCATTGCCGATGTGTGTGTCAGTGTGTGTCACTGTGTGTGTGAGTGTGTGTGTCAGTGTGCATCAATGTGTGTGTGTGGGTCAGCGTGTATCACTGTGTGTGTGTGTCAGTGTGTACCACTGTCTGTGTGTCACTGTGTGTGTGTCACTGTGTGTGTGTGTCAGTGTGTATCACTGTCTGTGTGTGTCAATGCGTGTCATTGTGTGTGTGTCAGTGTGTATCACTGTGTGTGTGACAGCGTGTATCACTGCGTGTGTGAGCGACAGTGTCACTGTGTGTGAGTGTGTGTGTCAGTGTGCATCACTGTGTGTGTGTGTGTGTGTGTGTGTGGGTCAGTGCGTATCACTGTGTGTGTGGGTCAGTTTCTGTCACTGTGTGTGTCAGTATGTATCACTGTGTGTGTGGGTCAGTGTGTATCACTGTGTGTGTCAGTGCGTATCACTGTGCATGTCAGTGTGTATCACTGTGTGCGTGTGTCAGTGTGTATCACTGCGTGTGTGAGGGACAGTGTCACTGTGTGCGTGTGTGTCAGTGTGTATCACTGTGTGTGTGTGTCAGTGTGTCAGTGTGTGTCACTGCGTGTGTGTGTCAGAGTGTGTGTGTGTCAGTGTGTATCACTGTGTGTGTGTTTGTGTGTGTGTGTGTCAGTGTGTATCACTGTGTGTGTGGGTCAGTGTGTGTCACTGTGTGTGTGTCAGTGTGTATCACTGTGTGTGTATGTGTCAGTGTGTATCACTGTGTGTGCGTGTCAGTGTGTATCACTGTATGTGTGTGTGTCAGCGTGTATCACTGTGTGTGTGTGTGTGTGTCAGTGTATGTCACTGTGTGTGTATGTGTCAGTGTGTATCACTGTGTCTATGTGGGTCAGTGTGTAACACTGTGTGCGTGTCAACATGTGTGTGTGGGTCAGTTTGTGTCACTGTGTTTCTGTGGGTCAGTGTGCATCACTGTGTGTGTGTGTGTGTGTGCGTGTGTGTATCACTGTGTATCACTGTGTGTGTGTGTGTGTTTAGGTGTGCAACAGTGTGTGTGTGTGTTGTTCAGTGTGTATCACTGTGTATGTGTGTGTGTGTGTGTGTCACTGTGTATCACTGTGTGTCAGTGTGCATCACTGTGTGTGTGTCAGTGTGTATCACCGTGTGTGTGTGTGTCAGTGTGTATCACTGAGTGTGTGTGGGTCAGTGTGTATCACTGAGTGTGTGTGGGTCAGTGTGTATCACTGTGTGTGTGTGTATGACAGTGTGTATCACTGTGTGTCAGTGTGTATCACTGTGTGTGTGAGTGTGTGGGTCAGTGTGCATCACTGTGTGTGTGTGTGTGTCAGTGTGTATCCCTGTGTGTGTGGGGGTCAGTGTGTATCACTGTGTGTGTGTGGGTCAGTGTGTATCACTGTGTGTCAGTGTGCATCACTGTGTGTGTGTATGTCAGTGTGTATCACTGTGTGAGGGGGGTCAGTGTGTATCACTGTGTGTGTGTGGGTCAGTGTGTATCACTGTGGGTGTGTGGGTCAGTGAGTATCACTGTGTGAGGGGGGTCAGTGTGTATCACTGTGGGTGTGTGGGTCAGTGTGTATCACTGTGGGTGTGTGGGTCAGTGTGTATCACTGTGTTTGTGTGGGTCAGTGTGTGTCACTGTGTGTGTGTGGGTCAGTGTATGTCACTGTGTGTTTGTGTGGGTCCGTGTGCATCACAGTTTGTGTGTGTGTGGGTGTGTATCAGTGTGTGTTTGTGTGTGTCAGTGTGTTACACTGTGTGTGTGTTTGGTCAGTGTGTATCACTGTGTGCGGGGGACAGTGTGTATCACTGTGTGTGTGTGTCAGTGTGTATCACTGTGCGTGTGTGGGTCAGTGTGTATCACTGTGTGTGTGTGTCAGTGTGTATCACTATGTGTGTGTGTGTGTCACTGTGTGTGTGTGTCACTGTGTGTGTGTGTGTGTGTCAGTGTGTGCCACTGTGTGTGTGTGTGTCAGTGTGTATCACTGTGTGTGTGTGCCAGTTCGTGTCATTGTGTGTGTGTCAGTGTGTATCACTGTGTGTGTGTGTGTGCCAGTGATTATCAATGTGTGTGTGTGTGGGTCAGTGTTTATCACTGTGTGTGTGTGGGTCAGTGTGTGTCACTGTGTGTGTGTCAGTATGTATCACTGTGTGTGTGTGTCAGTGTGTATCACTGTGTGTGTGTCACTGTGCGTGTCAGTGTGCATCACTGTGTGTGTGTGTGTGTGGGTCAGTGTGTGTCACTGTGTGTGTCAGTGTGTATCACTGTGTGTGTGTGTCAGTGTGTATCACTGTGTGTGTGTCACCTTGCGTGTCAGTGTGTGTCACTGTGTGTGTGTCAGTGTGTATCACTGTGTGTGTGTGTCAGTGTGTATCACGGTGTGTGTGTCACTGTGTGTGTGTGTGTCAGTGTGTATCACTGTGTGTGTGTCTGTCAGTGTGTGTCAATGTGTGTGTGTGCGTCAGTGTGTATCACTGTGTGTGTGTCAGTGTGTATCACTGTGTGTGTGTGTCAGTGTGTCTCAATGTGTGTGTGCGTGTCAGTGTGTCACTGTGTGTGTGTCAGTGTGTCTCACTGTGTGTGTGCGTGTCAGTGTGTCACTGTGTGTGTGTCAGTGTGTCTCACTGTGTGTGTGCGTGTCAGTGTGTGTCACTGTGTGTGTGTGTGTGCGTCAGTGTGTATCACTGTGTGTGTGTGTGTGTGTGTCAGTGTGTATCACTGTGTGTTTTTGTCAGTGTGTGTCACTGTGTGTGTGTGTATCAGTGTGTGTGAGGGTCATTGCCGATGTGTGTGTCAGTGTGTGTCACTGTGTGTGTGAGTGTGTGTGTCAGTGTGCATCAATGTGTGTGTGTGGGTCAGCGTGTATCACTGTGTGTGTGTGTCAGTGTGTACCACTGTCTGTGTGTCACTGTGTGTGTGTCACTGTGTGTGTGTGTCAGTGTGTATCACTGTCTGTGTGTGTCAATGCGTGTCATTGTGTGTGTGTCAGTGTGTATCACTGTGTGTGTGACAGCGTGTATCACTGCGTGTGTGAGCGACAGTGTCACTGTGTGTGAGTGTGTGTGTCAGTGTGCATCACTGTGTGTGTGTGTGTGTGTGTGTGTGTGGGTCAGTGCGTATCACTGTGTGTGTGGGTCAGTTTCTGTCACTGTGTGTGTCAGTATGTATCACTGTGTGTGTGGGTCAGTGTGTATCACTGTGTGTGTCAGTGCGTATCACTGTGCATGTCAGTGTGTATCACTGTGTGCGTGTGTCAGTGTGTATCACTGCGTGTGTGAGGGACAGTGTCACTGTGTGCGTGTGTGTCAGTGTGTATCACTGTGTGTGTGTGTCAGTGTGTCAGTGTGTGTCACTGCGTGTGTGTGTCAGAGTGTGTGTGTGTCAGTGTGTATCACTGTGTGTGTGTTTGTGTGTGTGTGTGTCAGTGTGTATCACTGTGTGTGTGGGTCAGTGTGTGTCACTGTGTGTGTGTCAGTGTGTATCACTGTGTGTGTATGTGTCAGTGTGTATCACTGTGTGTGCGTGTCAGTGTGTATCACTGTATGTGTGTGTGTCAGCGTGTATCACTGTGTGTGTGTGTGTGTGTGTCAGTGTATGTCACTGTGTGTGTATGTGTCAGTGTGTATCACTGTGTCTATGTGGGTCAGTGTGTAACACTGTGTGCGTTTCAACATGTGTGTGTGGGTCAGTTTGTGTCACTGTGTTTATGTGGGTCAGTGTGCATCACTGTGTGTGTGTGTGTGCGTGTCTGTATCACTGTGTATCACTGTGTGTGTGTGTGTGTTTAGGTGTGCAACAGTGTGTGTGTGTGTTGTTCAGTGTGTATCACTGTGTGTGTGTGTGTGTGTCACTGTGTATCACTGTGTGTCAGTGTGCATCACTGTGTGTGTGTGTGTGTCAGTGTGTATCACCGTGTGTGTGTGTGTCAGTGTGTATCACTGAGTGTGTGTGGGTCAGTGTGTATCACTGAGTGTGTGTGGGTCAGTGTGTATCACTGTGTGTGTGTGTATGACAGTGTGTATCACTGTGTGTCAGTGTGTATCACTGTGTGTGTGAGTGTGTGGGTCAGTGTGCATCACTGTGTGTGTGTGTGTGTCAGTGTGTATCCCTGTGTGTGTGGGGGTCAGTGTGTATCACTGTGTGTGTGTGGGTCAGTGTGTATCACTGTGTGTCAGTGTGCATCACTGTGTGTGTGTGTGTCAGTGTGTATCACTGTGTGAGGGGGGTCAGTGTGTATCACTGTGTGTGTGTGGGTCAGTGTGTATCACTGTGGGTGTGTGGGTCAGTGAGTATCACTGTGTGAGGGGGGTCAGTGTGTATCACTGTGGGTGTGTGGGTCAGTGTGTATCACTGTGGGTGTGTGGGTCAGTGTGTATCACTGTCTTTGTGTGGGTCAGTGTGTGTCACTGTGTGTGTGTGGGTCAGTGTATGTCACTGTGTGTTTGTGTGGGTCCGTGTGCATCACAGTTTGTGTGTGTGTGGGTGTGTATCAGTGTGTGTTTGTGTGTGTCAGTGTGTTTCACTGTGTGTGTGTTTGGTCAGTGTGTATCACTGTGTGCGGGGGACAGTGTGTATCACTGTGTGTGTGTGTCAGTGTGTATCACTGTGCGTGTGTGGGTCAGTGTGTATCACTGTGTGTGTGTGTCAGTGTGTATCACTATGTGTGTGTGTGTCACTGTGTGTGTGTGTCACTGTGTGTGTGTGTGTGTGTGTCAGTGTGTGCCACTGTGTGTGTGTGTGTGTCAGTGAGTATCACTGTGTGTGTGTGTCAGTGTGTTTCACTGTGTGTGTGTTTGGTCAGTGTGTATCACTGTGTACGGGGGACAATGTGTATCACTGTGTGTGTTTGTGTCAGTGTGTGTCACTGTGTGTGCGTGTGTCAGTGAGTATCACTGTGTGCGTGTGTGTCACTGTGTGCCACTGTGTGTGTGTGTGTGTCAGTGTGTATCACTGTGTGTGTGTGGGTCAGTGTGGATCACTGTGTGTGTGTGTGTGTGTCTGTGTGTATCACTGTGTGTGTGTCAGTGTGTGTCAATGTGTGTGTGTGGGTCAGTGTGTATCAGTGTGTGTGTGGGGGTCAGTGTGTATCACTGTGTCTATGTGGGTCAGTGTGTAACACTGTGTGCGTGTCAACATGTGTGTGTGGGTCAGTTTGTGTCACTGTGTTTCTGTGGGTCAGTGTGCATCACTGTGTGTGTGTGTGCGTGTGTGTATCACTGTGTATCACTGTGTGTGTGTGTGTTTAGGTGTGCAACAGTGTGTGTGTGTGTTGTTCAGTGTGTATCACTGTGTGTGTGTGTGTCACTGTGTATCACTGTGTGTCAGTGTGCATCACTGTGTGTGTGTGTGTGTCAGTGTGTATCACCGTGTGTGTGTGTGTCAGTGTGTATCACTGAGTGTGTGTGGGTCAGTGTGTATCACTGAGTGTGTGTGGGTCAGTGTGTATCACTGTGTGTGTGTGTATGACAGTGTGTATCACTGTGTGTCAGTGTGTATCACTGTGTGTGTGAGTGTGTGGGTCAGTGTGCATCACTGTGTGTGTGTGTGTGTGTGTCAGTGTGTATCCCTGTGTGTGTGGGGGTCAGTGTGTATCACTGTGTGTGTGTGGGTCAGTGTGTATCACTGTGTGTCAGTGTGCATCACTGTGTGTGTGTGTGTCAGTGTGTATCACTGTGTGAGGGGGGCCAGTGTGTATCACTGTGTGTGTGTGGGTCAGTGTGTATCACTGTGGGTGTGTGGGTCAGTGAGTATCACTGTGTGAGGGGGGTCAGTGTGTATCACTGTGGGTGTGTGGGTCAGTGTGTATCACTGTGGGTGTGTGGGTCAGTGTGTATCACTGTGTTTGTGTGGGTCAGTGTGTGTCACTGTGTGTGTGTGGGTCAGTGTATGTCACTGTGTGTTTGTGTGGGTCCGTGTGCATCACAGTTTGTGTGTGTGTGGGTGTGTATCAGTGTGTGTTTGTGTGTGTCAGTGTGTTTCACTGTGTGTGTGTTTGGTCAGTGTGTATCACTGTGTGCGGGGGACAGTGTGTATCACTGTGTGTGTGTGTGTGTGTCAGTGTGTATCACTGTGCGTGTGTGGGTCAGTGTGTATCACTGTGTGTGTGTGTCAGTGTGTATCACTGTGTGTGTGTGTGTCACTGTGTGTGTGTGTGTGTGTGTGTGTGTGTGTGTGTGTGTGTGTGTCAGTGTGTGCCACTGTGTGTGTGTGTGTCAGTGTGTATCACTGTGTGTGTGTGTGTCAGTGTGTATCACTGTGTGTGTGTGTGTGTCAGTGTGTATCACTGTGTGTTTTTGTCAGTGTGTATCACTGTGTGTGTGTGTGTATCACTGTGTGTGAGGCTCAGTGCCGATGTGTGTGTCAGTGTGTGTCACTGTGTGTGTGAGTGTGTGTGTCAGTGTGCATCACTGTGTGTGTGTGTATGGGTCAGTGTGTATCACTGTGTGTGTGTGTGTCAGTGTGATTCACTGTCTGTGTGTCACTGTGTGTGTGTGTGTCAATGTGTATCACTGGGTGTGTGTGTGTCAGTGTGTATCACTGTGTGTGTGTGCCAGTTCGTGTCATTGTGTGTGTGTCAGTGTGTATCACTGTGTGTGTGTGTGTGCCAGTGATTATCAATGTGTGTGTGTGTGGGTCAGTGTTTATCACTGTGTGTGTGTGGGTCAGTGTGTGTCACTGTGTGTGTGTCAGTATGTATCACTGTGTGTGTGTGTCAGTGTGTATCACTGTGTGTGTGTCACTGTGCGTGTCAGTGTGCATCACTGTGTGTGTGTGTGTGTGTGGGTCAGTGTGTGTCACTGTGTGTGTCAGTATGTATCACTGTGTGTGTGTGTCAGTGTGTATCACTGTGTGTGTGTGTCAGTGTGTATCACTGTGTGTGTGTCACCTTGCGTGTCAGTGTGTGTCACTGTGTGTGTGTGTCAGTGTGTATCACTGTGTGTGTGTGTCAGTGTGTATCACTGTGTGTGTGTCACTGTGTGTGTGTGTGTGTCAGTGTGTATCACTGTGTGTGTGTGTCAGTGTGTGTCAATGTGTGTGTGTGTGGGTCAGTGTGTATCACTGTGTGTGTGTCAGTGTGTATCACTGTGTGTGTGTGTCAGTGTGTCTCAATGTGTGTGTGCGTGTCAGTGTGTCACTGTGTGTTTGTCAGTGTGTCTCACTGTGTGTGTGCGTGTCAGTGTGTCACTGTGTGTGTGTCAGTGTGTCTCACTGTGTGTGTGCGTGTCAGTGTGTGTCACTGTGTGTGTGTGTGTGCGTCAGTGTGTATCACTGTGTGTGTGTGTGTGTGTCAGTGTGTATCACTGTGTGTTTTTGTCAGTGTGTGTCACTGTGTGTGTGTGTATCAGTGTGTGTGAGGGTCATTGCCGATGTGTGTGTCAGTGTGTGTCACTGTGTGTGTGAGTGTGTGTGTCAGTGTGCATCAATGTGTGTGTGTGGGTCAGCGTGTATCACTGTGTGTGTGTGTCAGTGTGTACCACTGTCTGTGTGTCACTGTGTGTGTGTCACTGTGTGTGTGTGTCAGTGTGTATCACTGTCTGTGTGTGTCAATGCGTGTCATTGTGTGTGTGTCAGTGTGTATCACTGTGTGTGTGACAGCGTGTATCACTGCGTGTGTGAGCGACAGTGTCACTGTGTGTGAGTGTGTGTGTCAGTGTGCATCACTGTGTGTGTGTGTGTGTGTGTGTGTGTGTGGGTCAGTGCGTATCACTGTGTGTGTGGGTCAGTTTCTGTCACTGTGTGTGTCAGTATGTATCACTGTGTGTGTGGGTCAGTGTGTATCACTGTGTGTGTCAGTGCGTATCACTGTGCATGTCAGTGTGTATCACTGTGTGCGTGTGTCAGTGTGTATCACTGCGTGTGTGAGGGACAGTGTCACTGTGTGCGTGTGTGTCAGTGTGTATCACTGTGTGTGTGTGTCAGTGTGTCAGTGTGTGTCACTGCGTGTGTGTGTCAGAGTGTGTGTGTGTCAGTGTGTATCACTGTGTGTGTGTTTGTGTGTGTGTGTGTCAGTGTGTATCACTGTGTGTGTGGGTCAGTGTGTGTCACTGTGTGTGTGTCAGTGTGTATCACTGTGTGTGTATGTGTCAGTGTGTATCACTGTGTGTGCGTGTCAGTGTGTATCACTGTATGTGTGTGTGTCAGCGTGTATCACTGTGTGTGTGTGTGTGTGTCAGTGTATGTCACTGTGTGTGTATGTGTCAGTGTGTATCACTGTGTCTATGTGGGTCAGTGTGTAACACTGTGTGCGTGTCAACATGTGTGTGTGGGTCAGTTTGTGTCACTGTGTTTCTGTGGGTCAGTGTGCATCACTGTGTGTGTGTGTGTGTGTGCGTGTGTGTATCACTGTGTATCACTGTGTGTGTGTTTAGGTGTGCAACAGTGTGTGTGTGTGTTGTTCAGTGTGTATCACTGTGTGTGTGTGTGTGTGTGTGTCACTGTGTATCACTGTGTGTCAGTGTGCATCACTGTGTGTGTGTCAGTGTGTATCACCGTGTGTGTGTGTGTCAGTGTGTATCACTGAGTGTGTGTGGGTCAGTGTGTATCACTGAGTGTGTGTGGGTCAGTGTGTATCACTGTGTGTGTGTGTATGACAGTGTGTATCACTGTGTGTCAGTGTGTATCACTGTGTGTGTGAGTGTGTGGGTCAGTGTGCATCACTGTGTGTGTGTGTGTGTCAGTGTGTATCCCTGTGTGTGTGGGGGTCAGTGTGTATCACTGTGTGTGTGTGGGTCAGTGTGTATCACTGTGTGTGTGTGTCAGTGTGTGTCAATGTGTGTGTGTGTGGGTCAGTGTGTATCACTGTGTGTGTGTCAGTGTGTATCACTGTGTGTGTGTGTCAGTGTGTCTCAATGTGTGTGTGCGTGTCAGTGTGTCACTGTGTGTTTGTCAGTGTGTCTCACTGTGTGTGTGCGTGTCAGTGTGTCACTGTGTGTGTGTCAGTGTGTCTCACTGTGTGTGTGCGTGTCAGTGTGTGTCACTGTGTGTGTGTGTGTGCGTCAGTGTGTATCACTGTGTGTGTGTGTGTGTCAGTGTGTATCACTGTGTGTTTTTGTCAGTGTGTGTCACTGTGTGTGTGTGTATCAGTGTGTGTGAGGGTCATTGCCGATGTGTGTGTCAGTGTGTGTCACTGTGTGTGTGAGTGTGTGTGTCAGTGTGCATCAATGTGTGTGTGTGGGTCAGCGTGTATCACTGTGTGTGTGTGTCAGTGTGTACCACTGTCTGTGTGTCACTGTGTGTGTGTCACTGTGTGTGTGTGTCAGTGTGTATCACTGTCTGTGTGTGTCAATGCGTGTCATTGTGTGTGTGTCAGTGTGTATCACTGTGTGTGTGACAGCGTGTATCACTGCGTGTGTGAGCGACAGTGTCACTGTGTGTGAGTGTGTGTGTCAGTGTGCATCACTGTGTGTGTGTGTGTGTGTGTGTGTGTGGGTCAGTGCGTATCACTGTGTGTGTGGGTCAGTTTCTGTCACTGTGTGTGTCAGTATGTATCACTGTGTGTGTGGGTCAGTGTGTATCACTGTGTGTGTCAGTGCGTATCACTGTGCATGTCAGTGTGTATCACTGTGTGCGTGTGTCAGTGTGTATCACTGCGTGTGTGAGGGACAGTGTCACTGTGTGCGTGTGTGTCAGTGTGTATCACTGTGTGTGTGTGTCAGTGTGTCAGTGTGTGTCACTGCGTGTGTGTGTCAGAGTGTGTGTGTGTCAGTGTGTATCACTGTGTGTGTGTTTGTGTGTGTGTGTGTCAGTGTGTATCACTGTGTGTGTGGGTCAGTGTGTGTCACTGTGTGTGTGTCAGTGTGTATCACTGTGTGTGTATGTGTCAGTGTGTATCACTGTGTGTGCGTGTCAGTGTGTATCACTGTATGTGTGTGTGTCAGCGTGTATCACTGTGTGTGTGTGTGTGTGTCAGTGTATGTCACTGTGTGTGTATGTGTCAGTGTGTATCACTGTGTCTATGTGGGTCAGTGTGTAACACTGTGTGCGTGTCAACATGTGTGTGTGGGTCAGTTTGTGTCACTGTGTTTCTGTGGGTCAGTGTGCATCACTGTGTGTGTGTGTGTGTGTGTGCGTGTGTGTATCACTGTGTATCACTGTGTGTGTGTGTGTGTTTAGGTGTGCAACAGTGTGTGTGTGTGTTGTTCAGTGTGTATCACTGTGTGTGTGTGTGTGTGTCACTGTGTATCACTGTGTGTCAGTGTGCATCACTGTGTGTGTGTCAGTGTGTATCACCGTGTGTGTGTGTGTCAGTGTGTATCACTGAGTGTGTGTGGGTCAGTGTGTATCACTGAGTGTGTGTGGGTCAGTGTGTATCACTGTGTGTGTGTGTATGACAGTGTGTATCACTGTGTGTCAGTGTGTATCACTGTGTGTGTGAGTGTGTGGGTCAGTGTGCATCACTGTGTGTGTGTGTGTGTCAGTGTGTATCCCTGTGTGTGTGGGGGTCAGTGTGTATCACTGTGTGTGTGTGGGTCAGTGTGTATCACTGTGTGTCAGTGTGCATCACTGTGTGTGTGTATGTCAGTGTGTATCACTGTGTGAGGGGGGTCAGTGTGTATCACTGTGTGTGTGTGGGTCAGTGTGTATCACTGTGGGTGTGTGGGTCAGTGAGTATCACTGTGTGAGGGGGGTCAGTGTGTATCACTGTGGGTGTGTGGGTCAGTGTGTATCACTGTGGGTGTGTGGGTCAGTGTGTATCACTGTGTTTGTGTGGGTCAGTGTGTGTCACTGTGTGTGTGTGGGTCAGTGTATGTCACTGTGTGTTTGTGTGGGTCCGTGTGCATCACAATTTGTGTGTGTGTGGGTGTGTATCAGTGTGTGTTTGTGTGTGTCAGTGTGTTTCACTGTGTGTGTGTTTGGTCAGTGTGTATCACTGTGTGCGGGGGACAGTGTGTATCACTGTGTGTGTGTGTCAGTGTGTATCACTGTGCGTGTGTGGGTCAGTGTGTATCACTGTGTGTGTGTGTCAGTGTGTATCACTATGTGTGTGTGTGTGTCACTGTGTGTGTGTGTCACTGTGTGTGTGTGTGTGTGTCAGTGTGTGCCACTGTGTGTGTGTGTGTCAGTGAGTATCACTGTGTGTGTGTGTCAGTGTGTTTCACTCTGTGTGTGTTTGGTCAGTGTGTATCACTGTGTGCGGGGGACAGTGTGTATCACTGTGTGTGTTTGTGTCAGTGTGTGTCACTGTGTGTGCGTGTGTCAGTGAGTATCACTGTGTGCGTGTGTGTCACTGTGTGCCACTGTGTGTGTGTGTGTGTGTGTGTGTGTGTGTGTGTCAGTGTATGTGTGTGTGTGTGTGTGTCAGTGTGGATCACTGTGTGTGTGTGTGGGTCAGTGTGGATCACTGTGTGTGTGTGTGTGTGTCTGTGTGTATCACTGTGTGTGTGTCAGTGTGTGTCAATGTGTGTGTGTGGGTCAGTGTGTATCAGTGTGTGTGTGGGGGTCAGTGTGTATCACTGTGTCTATGTGGGTCAGTGTGTAACACTGTGTGCGTGTCAACATGTGTGTGTGGGTCAGTTTGTGTCACTGTGTTTCTGTGGGTCAGTGTGCATCACTGTGTGTGTGTGTGCGTGTGTGTATCACTGTGTATCACTGTGTGTGTGTGTGTGTTTAGGTGTGCAACAGTGTGTGTGTGTGTTGTTCAGTGTGTATCACTGTGTGTGTGTGTGTGTGTGTGTGTGTCACTGTGTATCACTGTGTGTCAGTGTGCATCACTGTGTGTGTGTGTGTGTCAGTGTGTATCACCGTGTGTGTGTGTGTCAGTGTGTATCACTGAGTGTGTGTGGGTCAGTGTGTATCACTGAGTGTGTGTGGGTCAGTGTGTATCACTGTGTGTGTGTGTATGACAGTGTATATCACTGTGTGTCAGTGTGTATCACTGTGTGTGTGAGTGTGTGGGTCAGTGTGCATCACTGTGTGTGTGTGTGTCAGTGTGTATCCCTGTGTGTGTGGGGGTCAGTGTGTATCACTGTGTGTGTGTGGGTCAGTGTGTATCACTGTGTGTCAGTGTGCATCACTGTGTGTGTGTGTGTCAGTGTGTATCACTGTGTGAGGGGGGTCAGTGTGTATCACTGTGTGTGTGTGGGTCAGTGTGTATCACTGTGGGTGTGTGGGTCAGTGAGTATCACTGTGTGAGGGGGGCCAGTGTGTATCACTGTGGGTGTGTGGGTCAGTGTGTATCACTGTGGGTGTGTGGGTCAGTGTGTATCACTGTGTTTGTGTGGGTCAGTGTGTGTCACTGTGTGTGTGTGGGTCAGTGTATGTCACTGTGTGTTTGTGTGGGTCCGTGTGCATCACAGTTTGTGTGTGTGTGGGTGTGTATCAGTGTGTGTTTGTGTGTGTCAGTGTGTTTCACTGTGTGTGTGTTTGGTCAGTGTGTATCACTGTGTGCGGGGGACAGTGTGTATCACTGTGTGTGTGTGTGTGTCAGTGTGTATCACTGTGCGTGTGTGGGTCAGTGTGTATCACTGTGTGTGTGTGTCAGTGTGTATCACTGTGTGTGTGTGTGTCACTGTGTGTGTGTGTCACTGTGTGTGTGTGTGTGTGTGTCAGTGTGTGCCACTGTGTGTGTGTGTGTCAGTGTGTATCACTGTGTGTGTGTGTGTCAGTGTGTATCACTGTGTGTGTGTGTGTGTGTGTCAGTGTGTATCACTGTGTGTTTTTGTCAGTGTGTATCACTGTGTGTGTGTGTATCACTGTGTGTGAGGCTCAGTGCCGATGTGTGTGTGAGTGTGTGTCACTGTGTGTGTGAGTGTGTGTGTCAGTGTGCATCACTGTGTGTGTGTGTATGGGTCAGTGTGTATCACTGTGTGTGTGTGTGTCAGTGTGATTCACTGTCTGTGTGTCACTGTGTGTGTGTGTCAATGTGTATCACTGGGTGTGTGTGTGTCAGTGTGTATCACTGTGTGTGTGTGCCAGTTCGTGTCATTGTGTGTGTGTCAGTGTGTATCACTGTGTGTATGTGTGTGCCAGTGATTATCAATGTGTGTGTGTGTGGGTCAGTGTTTATCACTGTGTGTGTGTGGGTCAGTGTGTGTCACTGTGTGTGTGTCAGTATGTATCACTGTGTGTGTGTGTCAGTGTGTATCACTGTGTGTGTGTCACTGTGCGTGTCAGTGTGCATCACTGTGTGTGTGTGTGTGTGTGTGTGGGTCAGTATGTATCACTGTGTGTGTGTGTCAGTGTGTATCACTGTGTGTGTGTGTCAGTGTGTATCACTGTGTGTGTGTCACCTTGCGTGTCAGTGTGTGTCACTGTGTGTGTGTCAGTGTGTATCACTGTGTGTGTGTGTCAGTGTGTATCACTGTGTGTGTGTCACTGTGTGTGTGTGTGTCAGTGTGTATCACTGTGTGTGTGTGTCAGTGTGTGTCAATGTGTGTGTGTGTGGGTCAGTGTGTATCACTGTGTGTGTGTCAGTGTGTATCACTGTGTGTGTGTGTCAGTGTGTCTCAATGTGTGTGTGCGTGTCAGTGTGTCACTGTGTGTTTGTCAGTGTGTCTCACTGTGTGTGTGCGTGTCAGTGTGTCACTGTGTGTGTGTCAGTGTGTCTCACTGTGTGTGTGCGTGTCAGTGTGTGTCACTGTGTGTGTGTGTGTGCGTCAGTGTGTATCACTGTGTGTGTGTGTGTGTGTCAGTGTGTATCACTGTGTGTTTTTGTCAGTGTGTGTCACTGTGTGTGTGTGTATCAGTGTGTGTGAGGGTCATTGCCGATGTGTGTGTCAGTGTGTGTCACTGTGTGTGTGAGTGTGTGTGTCAGTGTGCATCAATGTGTGTGTGTGGGTCAGCGTGTATCACTGTGTGTGTGTGTCAGTGTGTACCACTGTCTGTGTGTCACTGTGTGTGTGTCACTGTGTGTGTGTGTCAGTGTGTATCACTGTCTGTGTGTGTCAATGCGTGTCATTGTGTGTGTGTCAGTGTGTATCACTGTGTGTGTGACAGCGTGTATCACTGCGTGTGTGAGCGACAGTGTCACTGTGTGTGAGTGTGTGTGTCAGTGTGCATCACTGTGTGTGTGTGTGTGTGTGTGTGTGTGGGTCAGTGCGTATCACTGTGTGTGTGGGTCAGTTTCTGTCACTGTGTGTGTCAGTATGTATCACTGTGTGTGTGGGTCAGTGTGTATCACTGTGTGTGTCAGTGCGTATCACTGTGCATGTCAGTGTGTATCACTGTGTGCGTGTGTCAGTGTGTATCACTGCGTGTGTGAGGGACAGTGTCACTGTGTGCGTGTGTGTCAGTGTGTATCACTGTGTGTGTGTGTCAGTGTGTCAGTGTGTGTCACTGCGTGTGTGTGTCAGAGTGTGTGTGTGTCAGTGTGTATCACTGTGTGTGTGTTTGTGTGTGTGTGTGTCAGTGTGTATCACTGTGTGTGTGGGTCAGTGTGTGTCACTGTGTGTGTGTCAGTGTGTATCACTGTGTGTGTATGTGTCAGTGTGTATCACTGTGTGTGCGTGTCAGTGTGTATCACTGTATGTGTGTGTGTCAGCGTGTATCACTGTGTGTGTGTGTGTGTGTGTCAGTGTATGTCACTGTGTGTGTATGTGTCAGTGTGTATCACTGTGTCTATGTGGGTCAGTGTGTAACACTGTGTGCGTGTCAACATGTGTGTGTGGGTCAGTTTGTGTCACTGTGTTTCTGTGGGTCAGTGTGCATCACTGTGTGTGTGTGTGTGCGTGTGTGTATCACTGTGTATCACTGTGTGTGTGTGTGTGTTTAGGTGTGCAACAGTGTGTGTGTGTGTTGTTCAGTGTGTATCACTGTGTGTGTGTGTGTGTGTGTGTCACTGTGTATCACTGTGTGTCAGTGTGCATCACTGTGTGTGTGTCAGTGTGTATCACCGTGTGTGTGTGTGTCAGTGTGTATCACTGAGTGTGTGTGGGTCAGTGTGTATCACTGAGTGTGTGTGGGTCAGTGTGTATCACTGTGTGTGTGTGTATGACAGTGTGTATCACTGTGTGTCAGTGTGTATCACTGTGTGTGTGAGTGTGTGGGTCAGTGTGCATCACTGTGTGTGTGTGTCAGTGTGTATCACTGTGTGAGGGGGGTCAGTGTGTATCACTGTGTGTGTGTGGGTCAGTGTGTATCACTGTGGGTGTGTGGGTCAGTGAGTATCACTGTGTGAGGGGGGTCAGTGTGTATCACTGTGGGTGTGTGGGTCAGTGTGTATCACTGTGGGTGTGTGGGTCAGTGTGTATCACTGTCTTTGTGTGGGTCAGTGTGTGTCACTGTGTGTGTGTGGGTCAGTGTATGTCACTGTGTGTTTGTGTGGGTCCGTGTGCATCACAGTTTGTGTGGGTGTGTATCAGTGTGTGTTTGTGTGTGTCAGTGTGTTTCACTGTGTGTGTGTTTGGTCAGTGTGTATCACTGTGTGCGGGGGACAGTGTGTATCACTGTGTGTGTGTGTCAGTGTGTATCACTGTGCGTGTGTGGGTCAGTGTGTATCACTGTGTGTGTGTGTCAGTGTGTATCACTATGTGTGTGTGTGTGTCACTGTGTGTGTGTGTCACTGTGTGTGTGTGTGTGTGTCAGTGTGTGCCACTGTGTGTGTGTGTGTCAGTGAGTATCACTGTGTGTGTGTGTCAGTGTGTTTCACTCTGTGTGTGTTTGGTCAGTGTGTATCACTGTGTGCGGGGGACAGTGTGTATCACTGTGTGTGTTTGTGTCAGTGTGTGTCACTGTGTGTGCGTGTGTCAGTGAGTATCACTGTGTGCGTGTGTGTCACTGTGTGCCACTGTGTGTGTGTGTGTGTGTGTGTGTGTGTGTGTGTCAGTGTATGTGTGTGTGTGTGTCAGTGTGGATCACTGTGTGTGTGTGTGGGTCAGTGTGGATCACTGTGTGTGTGTGTGTGTGTCTGTGTGTATCACTGTGTGTGTGTCAGTGTGTGTCAATGTGTGTGTGTGGGTCAGTGTGTATCAGTGTGTGTGTGGGGGTCAGTGTGTATCACTGTGTCTATGTGGGTCAGTGTGTAACACTGTGTGCGTGTCAACATGTGTGTGTGGGTCAGTTTGTGTCACTGTGTTTCTGTGGGTCAGTGTGCATCACTGTGTGTGTGTGTGCGTGTGTGTATCACTGTGTATCACTGTGTGTGTGTGTGTGTTTAGGTGTGCAACAGTGTGTGTGTGTGTTGTACAGTGTGTATCACTGTGTGTGTGTGTGTGTGTGTCACTGTGTATCACTGTGTGTCAGTGTGCATCACTGTGTGTGTGTGTGTGTCAGTGTGTATCACCGTGTGTGTGTGTGTCAGTGTGTATCAGTGAGTGTGTGTGGGTCAGTGTGTATCACTGAGTGTGTGTGGGTCAGTGTGTATCACTGTGTGTGTGTGTATGACAGTGTATATCACTGTGTGTCAGTGTGTATCACTGTGTGTGTGAGTGTGTGGGTCAGTGTGCATCACTGTGTGTGTGTGTGTGTCAGTGTGTATCCCTGTGTGTGTGGGGGTCAGTGTGTATCACTGTGTGTGTGTGGGTCAGTGTGTATCACTGTGTGTCAGTGTGCATCACTGTGTGTGTGTGTGTCAGTGTGTATCACTGTGTGAGGGGGGTCAGTGTGTATCACTGTGTGTGTGTGGGTCAGTGTGTATCACTGTGGGTGTGTGGGTCAGTGAGTATCACTGTGTGAGGGGGGTCAGTGTGTATCACTGTGGGTGTGTGGGTCTGTGTGTATCACTGTGGGTGTGTGGGTCAGTGTGTATCACTGTGTTTGTGTGGGTCAGTGTGTGTCACTGTGTGTGTGTGGGTCAGTGTATGTCACTGTGTGTTTGTGTGGGTCCGTGTGCATCACAGTTTGTGTGTGTGTGGGTGTGTATCAGTGTGTGTTTGTGTGTGTCAGTGTGTTTCACTGTGTGTGTGTTTGGTCAGTGTGTATCACTGTGTGCGGGGGACAGTGTGTATCACTGTGTGTGTGTGTGTGTCAGTGTGTATCACTGTGCGTGTGTGGGTCAGTGTGTATCACTGTGTGTGTGTGTCAGTGTGTATCACTGTGTGTGTGTGTGTGTCACTGTGTGTGTGTGTCACTGTGTGTGTGTGTGTGTGTGTCAGTGTGTGCCACTGTGTGTGTGTGTGCCAGTGAGTATCACTGTGTGTGTGTCAGTGTGTTTCACTGTGTGTGTGTTTGGTCAGTGTGTATCACTGTGTGCGGGGGACAGTGTGTATCACTGTGTGTGTTTGTGTCAGTGTGTGTCACTGTGTGTGCGTGTGTCAGTGAGTATCACTGTGTGCGTGTGTGTCACTGTGTGCCACTGTGTGTGTGTGTGTGTGTGTGTGTGTGTGTGTGTGTGTGTGTGTGTGTGTGTGTCAGTGTGTATCACTGTGTGTGTGTGGGTCAGTGTGGATCACTGTGTGTGTGTGTGTGTGTGTCTGTGTGTATCACTGTGTGTGTGTCAGTGTGTGTCAATGTATGTGTGTGGGTCAGTGTGTATCAGTGTGTGTGTGGGGGTCAGTGTGTATCATTGTGTATGTGTGTGTGTGTGTCAGTGTGCATCACTGTGTGTCTGTGGGTCAGTGTGCATCACTGTGTGTGTGGGGGTCAGTGTGTATTACTGTGTGTGTGTGTGTGTGTGTGTGGGTCAGTGTGTATTACTGTGTGTGTGCGTCAGTGTGTGTCACTATGTGTGTGTGTGTCAGTGTGTATCACTGTGTGTGTTTGTGTGTGTATATATATATATTATACATATATAATCCATATCAGTGTGGATGTGTTTGTGTGTGCGCGTGTTGTCCCAAATCTGGAGATTTCCCAGTCTTCTTGGGTTGGATTGGGGGAAGGCTAACTTTATTGGGATCAGGCAGAAATTGGCAGCTCTTGATTGGGTGAGGTTGTTTGAGGGTAAATCCACATCTGGTATGTGGCAGTCTTTTAAGGAACGGTTGTTAGGGCTACAGGACAAGCATGTGCCTGTAAAAAAGAAGGATAGGAAGGGTAGGATTAGAGAACCGTGGATAACCAGGGAAATTGAGGGACTGGTCAAAAGGAAAAGAGAGGCGTATGTTAGGTCCAAGCAGCTAAAAACGGAGGGAGCTCTGGAGGAGTACAATGAAAGTAGGAAAATACTCAAACGGGGAATTAGAAGAGCAAAAAGGGGTCATGAAATGTTCTTGGCAGACAGGGTTAAGGAGAATCCCAAGGCATTTTATTCATACGTTAGGAACAAAAGGGTTGTTCGGGAAAAAATCGGACCTCTCAGGGACAAAAGTGGGGACTTATGCTTGGAGCCCAAAGAGGTAGGGGAGATCCTAAATGAATACTTTGCGTCGGTATTCACTAAGGAGAGGGATGTGTTGACTGGGAGTGTCTCGGAGGGGAGTGTTGAACCGTTGGAGAAAATCTCCATTACAAAGGAGGAAGTGTTAGGTTTGTTAGAGAATATAAAGACTGACAAATCCCCAGGGCCTGATGGAATCTATCCAAGGCTGCTCAGGGAGACGAGAGGTGAAATCGTTGGGCCTCTGACGCAAATCTTTGTCTCGTCACTGGACACAGGTGAGGTCCCAGAGGATTGGAGGATAGCCAATGTGGTCCCGTTATTTAAGAAGGGTAGGAAGGATAACCCGGGTAATTATAGGCCGGTGAGCTTGACGTCCGTGGTGGGGAAGTTGTTGGAGAAGATTCTTAGAGATAGGATGTATGCGCATTTAGAAAGGAATAAACTCATTAACGATAGTCAACATGGTTTTGTGAGAGGGAGGTCATGCCTCACGAACCTGGTGGTGTTTTTTGAAGAAGTGACCAAAATGGTTGACGAAGGAAGGGCCGTGGATGTTGTCTCTATGGACTTTAGTAAAGCATTTGACAAAGTCCCTCATGGTAGGCTAGTGAAAAAGGTTGGATCTCATGGGATAAAGGGGGAGGTGGCTAGATGGGTGGAGAACTGGCTTGGTCATAGAAGACAGAGGGTGGTAGTGGAAGGGTCTTTTTCCGGCTGGAGGCCTGTGACTAGTGGTGTACCGCAGGGCTCTGTATTGGGACCTCTGCTGTTTGTGATTTATATAAATGATCTGGAAGAAGGAGTAACTGGGGTGATCAGTAAGTTTGCGGACGACACAAAACTGGCAGGACTTGCAGATAGTGAGGAACATTGTCAGAGGCTACAGAAGGATACAGATAGGCTGGAAATTTGGGCAAGGAAATGGCAGATGGAGTTCAATCCTGATAAATGCGAAGTGATGCATTTTGGTGGGAATAATGTAGGGAGGAGCTACACGATAAATGGAAGAACCATAAAGGGTGTAGAGACGCAGAGGGACCTGGGTGTGCAAGTCCACAGATCTTTGAAGGTGACGTCACAGGTGGAGAAGGTGGTGAAGAAGGCATATGGCATGCTTGCCTTTATAGGACGGGGCATAGAGTATAAAAGTTGGGGTCTGATGTTGCAGATGTATAGAACGTTGGTTCGGCCGCATTTGGAATACTGCGTCCAGTTCTGGTCGCCACACTACCAGAAGGACGTGGAGGCTTTGGAGAGAGTACAGAGGAGGTTTACCAGGATGTTGCCTGGTATGGAGGGGCTTGGTTATGAGGAGAGATTGGGGAAACTGGGGTTGTTCTCCTTGGAAAGACGGAGGATGAGGGGAGACTTAATAGAGGTGTATATAATTATGAAAGGCATAGATAGGGTGAACGGTGGGAAGCTTTTCTCGGGTCGGTGGTGACGTTCACGAGGGGTCATAGGTTCAAGGTGAAGGGGGGGAGGTTTAACACAGATATCAGAAGGACATATTTCACACAGAGGGTCGTGGGGGCCTGGAATGTGTTGCCGGGCAAGGTGGTGGAGGCGGACACACTGGGAACGTTTAAGACTTATCTAGACAGCTATATGAACGGAGTGGGAATGGAGGGATACAAAAGAGTGGTCTAGTTTGGACCAGGGAGCGGCGCGGGCTAATTGTTCCTGGTTTCTCGTTTCAAGGCTTCATTCTATGATCATCTTGCTGGTGCCAGTACAGAGCGAGACTGCGGATAGTTGGGAACCTGTCTCGGGGGCAGGGAATTCATATGGTGTTCGTGGAAGTGGAAATGACTAGGGTTGGGAAGCATTTTCTGATCAGGGCCATTGTGATCTCCTGGACTCGTTTCGATCGCCTCAGGGGGTCGGAGAGGAATTTCCCAGATTTTTTTTCCCCATATTGGCCCTGGGGTTTTTCACTCTGGGTTTTCGCCTCTCCCTGGAGATCACATGGTCTGGAATGGGGGGGTGGGGGTGAGTTAATAGGTTGTAATGAACAAAGCATCGTAGCTGTGAGGGACAGCTCGGTGGATAGGATATTGGTATGTAGATAGGCTGGAAAATTGGGCGGGGATCCTGGATTCAGGATTCAATCCTGGACCGGGGAGCGGCGCGGGCTTGGAGGGCCGAATGGCCTGTTCCTGTGCTGTATTGTTCTTTGTTCTTTGTTCTTTGTTCTGAGGGGTTAAACTCCCTCTTGAAGCTGAGCGAAACCCTTTTAAAAACATGGCAGTATCTGTAAGGAGCTGTGAGCTTTAACAAAGGGTCACCTGGACTCGAAACGTCAGCTCTTTCCTCTCCTTACAGATGCTGCCAGACATGCTGAGATTTTCCAGCGATTCCTCTTTTGGTTTCAGATTCCAGCAGCCGCAGTAATTTGCTTTTATCCTTTTAAAAACATAATCCATCAGCTCATAGAGACATCACGGATACTGATTCGCACAAAGTGAGAGAGACAGAGAGAGTGACAGAGAGAGATACAGAGTGAGAGAGGCAGAAATTCACCACCACCCCCTCCTAGGAATTAGAGTGACGAAAGGCTCAACTTCTAAAACTGAATTGTAAAGGTGTCTGTGCATTCAATTTAATAATTAGCTTCATTGCTCTCTCTCACATTCCTGTTATTTTGGATACAGAACAAACTAATAGACCATTTCATATGACAGAGTTAATTTTCTGTTTGTCATCCACCAAAGGGTTAACATATTTGTGACGAATTGCAAAGCTTGGCTATTTGAACCGCAGGTCTTCAAACTCCAGCCCCCACCGCGTTTGGGGTAATACAGAGACAACAACACACGAGTGTGGCCTGTGGAACAGGCCTCAGTTCATCATCCTCCTCTGGAGAAAATCTCTGGTCCAAGGGTTCCGAGTCACATTTCAGTCTTCAAAATTCAAATTCCTGGGGAGAACAAATAGAGAAAAATAATTAAATACAAGACCGAGCTCATCACCAATGCGGGAATCACACAGACCCAGCCCATCACCAATGGGGGAATCACACAGACCCAGCTCATCACCAATGGGGGTAATCACACAGACTCAGCTCATCGGCAATGGGCTGGCCAGCGATCGAGCTGTCTGGCAAACTGCAGGCTGACAGATCGGGGCCACTGCACATGCACAGAGTTCAGGAACTGTCAGACTCCAGCCTGAATAGGCCCCGCCCCCCGATCTTTTAATGATATTCACTATTGTGGCCTCTGCGTTGCACAGATTGTGGGAGATTCGAGTCTGAACTCCCACGGAAAAAAACCCAGCGTGATTTACACCAGTTTTCCAGCCAATTCAGCACTTAGAATTTTGTTGGGAGAATCGTCCCCTGGGTCTTGTATCGACGAGATAGTCAACATCTTTTCCCCAAAGGTAGGGGAGTCTAAAACAAGAGGTACAGGTTTAAGGTGAGAGGGGAGAGATACAGAAGGATCCAGAGGGGGGCACATTTTTCACACAGAGGGTAATGAGTGTCTGGAACAAGCTGCCAGAGGCAATAGCAGAGGTGGGTACAATTTTTGTCTGATACAAAGCATTTAGACAGTTACATGGGTAAGATGGGTACAGAGGGATATGGGCCAAATGCGGACAATTGGGACTAGCTTAGTGGTTAAAAAAAGAGTGGTAGGTTGTGTCGAAGGGCCTGTTTCCATGCTGTAAACCTCGATGACTCTGTGACTAACTTTCATAGATACGGGATCTGAAATGTCTCAGGGGGGGGGGGTGTGGGGGTGGGGTGCGGGGAGGGGGCGCTGCGGGGGAGGGGGGGCTGCGGGGGAGGGGGGCTGCGGGGGAGGGGGAGGGGGGGTGCGGGGAGGGGAGGGGGGGTGCGGGGGAGGGGAGGGGGCGGGGGAGGGGAGGGTGCGGGGGAGGGGAGGGGGGTGCGGGGGAGTGGGGTGCGGGGGGGTACGGGGGAGGTGCGGGGGAGGGGGGGGTGCGGGGGGAGGGGGGGTGCGGGGGAGGGTAGGGAGGGGTGCAGGGGAGTGGGGGTGCGGGGGAGGGGAAGGGGGGTGCGGGGGAGGGGAGGTAGAGGGGGTTCGGGGAGCGCGGGGGATGGGGACGTGCGGGGGCGGGGGGGAGCGGGGCGCTCGGGGGAGGGGGGCGGGGGAGGGGCGTGGGGGGGAGGGGGCGTGGGGAGGGGGTTCGCGCGGGGGGAGGGGGGCGCGCGGGGGAGGAGGGGGCATGGGGGGGAGGGGGTGGCGGGGGTGCGCGGGGAGGGGGACGCGGGGGTGGGCGGGGGAGGGGGTGGCGCGGGGGGGGGTGCGGGGGAGGGGAGGGGGAGGCGGGGTAGGGGAGGGGGTGGTGCGGGGAGGGGGGGTGTGGGGGAGGGGAGGGGTGCGGGGGAGGGGAGGGGGGTGCGGGGGATGGGGGGGTGCGGGGGAGGGGCGGTGCGGGGGAGGGGAGGGGTGCGGGGGAAGGGGGGTGCGGAGGAGGCGAGGGCGGTGCGGGAGAGGGGAGGGGGGTGCGGGGGAGGAGAGGGAGGGGTGCGGGGGAGGGAGGGGGGAGGGAGGGAGGGGGGCGGGGGAGTGGAGGTGGGGTGCGGGGAGGGGAGGGGGGGTGCGGGGGAGGGGGAGCGCGGGGGAGGGGGCGCGCGGGGGAGGGGGAGGGTGTCGCGCGGGGGGAGGGGGTCGCGCAGGGGGAGGTGGGTGCGGGGGAGGGCGTGTGGGGGGGAGGGGGCGCGGGTGTGCGGGGGAGGGGGGGGCGCGGGTGAGGGGGGTGCGGAGGAGGTGGCGTATGTGGGAGGGGGGCGCGCGGGGGAACGGGGTGCGGGGGAGGGGGCGTGGGGGGGAGGGTGCGTGCGGGGGAGGGCGGGCGCGGGGGAGGGTGCGTGCGGGGGAGGGCGGGCGCGGGGGAGGGGGGGCGCGGGGGAGGGCGGGGGAGGGGGGGCGCGGGGGAGGGGGGGCGCGGGGGAGGGGGGCGCGGGGGAGGGGGGGCGCGGGGGAGGGGGGGCGTGGGGGAGGGGGGGCGCGGGGGAGGGGGGCGCGGGGAGGGGGGCGGGGAGGGAGGCATGGGGGGGAGGGGGCGTGGGGGAGGGGGCGTTGGGGGGAGGTGGCGTGGGGGGGAGTGGGCGTGGGGGGAGCGGACGTGGGGGGGAGGGGGCGTGGGGGAGTGGGCGTGGGGGGGAGGGGGGCGCGGGGAGGGGGGCGTGGGGGGGAGGGGGCGTGGGGGGAGGGGGGCATGGGGGGAGGGGGCGTGCGGGGGAGGGGGGCGCGCGGGGGGAGGGGAGGAGGGCGGGGGAGGGGGGGCGGGGGAAGGGGGGGCGTGGGGAGGGGGGGCATGGGGGGGAGGGGGCGTGGGGAGGGTGTTCGCGCGGGGGGAGGGCGGGCTGCGGGGGAGGGGGGGCTGCGGGGGAGGGGGGGTTGCGGGGGAGGGGAGGGGGGTGCGGGGAGGGGAGGGTGCGGGGAGGGGAGGGTGCGGGGGAGGGGAGGGGGGTGCGGGGGAGAGGGGGTGCGGGGGAGGGGGTTGCGGGGGGCGGTGCGGGGGAGGGGGGGTGCGGGGGAGGGGGGGCTGCGGGGGAGGGGGGGTGCGGGGGAGGGTAGGGAGGGGTGCAGGGGAGTGGGGGTGCGGGGAAGGGGAGGGGGGGGTGCGGGGGAGGGGAGGGTGCGGGGGAGGGGTGGGTGCGGGGGAGGGGTGGGTGCGGGGGAGGGGTGGGTGCGGGGGAGGGGTGGGTGCGGGGGGAGGGGAGGGGTGTGCGGGGGAGGGGAGGTAGAGGGGGTTCGGGGGAGCGCGGGGGAGGGGGACGTGCGGGGGCGGGGGGGAGCGGGGCGCACGGGGTAGGGGGGGCGGGGGAGGGGGGTGTGGGGGAGGGGGGTGCGGAGGAGGTGGCGTATGTGGGAGGGGGGCGCGCGGGTGAGGGGGGTGCGGGGAAGGGGGCGTGGGGGGGAGGGGGGGCGCGGGGAAGGGGGGGTGCGGGGGAGGGGGGGCGGGGGGAGCGGGTGTGCGAGGGATCGGGTGTGCGGGGGAGGGGGGTGCGGGGAAGGGGGTGTGCGGGGGAGGGGGGGTGCGGGGGGAGCAGGGGAGCGGGTGTGCGGGGGAGGGGGGTGCGGGGGAGCGGGTGTGCGGGGGAGGGGGGTGCGGGGGAGCGGGTGTGCGGGGGAGCGGGTGTGCGGGGGAGCGGGTGTGCGGGGGAGGGGGGTGCGGGGGAGGGGGTGTGCGGGGGAGCGGCTGTGCAGGGGAGGGGGGTGCGGGAAGGGAGGCTGCGGGGGAGCGGGTGTGCGGGGGAGGGGGGGTGCGGGGGAGCGGATGTGCGGGGGAGGTGGGTGCGGGAAGGGGGTGTGTGGGAAGGGGTGGTGCGGGGGTGCGGGGGAGCGGTGTGCGGGGGAGCGGGTGTGCGGGGGAGCGGGTGTGCGGGGAGGGGATGTGCGGGGGAGGGGGCACGGGGAGGGGGTTGCGGGGGAGGGGGGCGGGGGAGGGGGGTGCAGGGAAGGGAGGGGGAGGGGGGTGCGGGGGAGGGGGGTGCGGGGGAGGGGGGGGCAGGGAGGGGGGTGCGGGGGAGGGGGGGGCGCGGGGGAGGGGGGTGCGGGGGAGGGGGGGTGGCGCGGGGAGGGGGGTGCGGGGGAGGGGGGGGCAGGGAGGGGGGTGCGGGGGAGGGGGGGCGCGGGGAGGGGGGTGCGGGGGAGGGGGGGTGGCGCGGGGAGGGGGGTGCGGGGGGAGCGGGGAGGGGCTGTGCGGGGGAGCGGGGAGGGGCTGTGCGGGGGAGGGGGCGCGCGGGGGAGGGGGCGCGCGGGGGAGGGGGCGCGCGGGTGAGGGGGCGCGCGGGGGAGGGGGCGTGCGGGGAGGGGCTGTGCGGGGGAGGGGGGTGTGGGGGGAGGGGGCGTCGGGGGAGGGGGTGTGGGGGGAGGGGGCGTGCGGGGGGAGGGGGTGTGGGGGGGAGGGGGCGTGCGGAGGAGGGGGCGTGCGGGGGAGGGGGCGTGCGGGGGAGGGGGCGTGCGGGGGAGGGGGGCGTGCGGGGTAGGGGGTGTGCGGGGGGAGGGGGTGTGCGGGGAGGGGCTGTGCGGGGGAGGGGGCGCGCGGGGGAGGGGGTGTGCGGGGGAGGGGGCGTGCGGGGGAGGGGCTGTGCGGGGGAGGGGGTGTGCGGGGGAGGGGGTGTGCGGGGGAGGGGCTGTGCGGGGGAGGGGGCGTGCGGGGGAGGGGCTGTGCGGGGAGGGGGCGTGCGGGGGAGGGGGCGTGCGGGGGAGGGGGCGGTGCGGGGGAGGGGGCGTGCGGGGGAGGGGGCGTGCGGGGTAGGGGCTGTGCGGGGGAGGGGGTGTGCGGGGGAGGGGCTGTGCGGGGAGGGGGTGTGCGGGGGAGGGGCTGTGCGGGGGAGGGGGTGTGCGGGGGAGGGGCTGTGCGGGAGAGGGGGTGTGCGGGGGAGGGGGGGGTGTGGGGGAGGGGTTGTGCGGGGGAGGGGGTGTGCGGGGGAGGGGCTTGGTGCGGGGGTGGTTGTGGGGGGGGAGGGGTGTGGTGCGGGGGGAGGGGGGT